>NW_027468640.1:27686481-27696481 GCF_046254945.1 Alosa pseudoharengus
AGGAGGGATGGAGATGGGGGGATTAAATTTGTCCTTCCTGCGGAGGTCCCTCTCCATCTGCCTGCAGATGAATGACGAGCCCTGCACATGTCCGAACACATGCTAATACACACACACACACACACACACACACTCTTACACACTTACACACAAACTCTCTTAACTTCCTCCTCAACAAGCTGCTGCCTCTCCCTAGAGGAATATTGATGGACGCATTTGTCTGTCTCTGGGTCCTTAAGTGGCCATTCTAAAGAACAAGCCCACTCACTGCCAGAAGGAGCCCTCTCCTCTCCTCTCCTCTCAGCCCCACTCCACAACACAGCCACTCCAGCCCCATGCCACGGGCAGGAATAGGGGACCTCAGGAAGACCCAGAAATAGCCACCTTTTCTTCTCAACTCAAAGGGCAGGGGACAGGAGAGGAGGGGAGGGGAGATGAGGGCCAGCAATTGGCCATAATTACGGTTTCAAAGAGGCTTGTAGGATAAAATCGACTTCAGTTACAATGCAAAGGTTCTCTGAAAGTACGCCGGGAAATGAAGGGGAAATCTAGCGTCCATCAAGTTTGAGGAAGATATCTGTTGCACTGTGGTGTGGTCATGTATATGCAATTTGGAATTTCGTTGCCAATGTCACGGAGTAGTCTGCATTGAATATTGGACTTGTGACACTGAGTGCATTCAGTGCTTCACATGGTTGTGCATGTGTGTTTATGTGCTTGTCCATGATTGTGTATGCATGTGGGTATGTCTGTGTGTCTGCATTTTGTCAAATGTTTTGCAGATGTTTGTGTGCTTGTGTGTTTTGTGTGTATAATTGCATTGCAAGTCGTTTGTCAGTATGTGCACGTGTGTTTGTGAGGAGTGCGTGCGTGTGTGTGTGTGTGTGTGTGTGTGTGTGTGTGTGTGTGTGTGTGTGTGTGTGTGTCTGTGTGTCTGTGTGTGCGAGTGTGTGTTTTGTGTGTCTGAGCTGCCTTGCGGGGTGATGTGTCCGCTGAGAGGGAGAGAGCGAGCAGAGGTGAATGTCAAAGACTGCGTCAGCCGCTTCAAAGGGAGACGGATGGCTGTGTGAGGTAACAGATAATCTAATCAGCAGAGAGAGAGAGAGAGAGAGAGAGAGAGGGAGAGAGAGAAGGAGGGAGCGGCGTGATGAAAAGACAGAAAGATCGAGACAAACAAATGTGCTGCTCTTTCCACTGAGGCCCTGGCGTTAACTCTTTTTCCCAGGGCGAGGAGTGTGCCTCCTGTTGCTACGACGACAAACTCCCAGGAGGAGCATGTGCTGCTCGGAATATGAAGTCCCCAGAGCCCAGAGGCACAGAGTCAAGCTGCTTCTACCTCACCCTCACAGAGTCAAGCTGCTTCTACCTCACCCTCACAGAGTCAAGCTGCTTCTACCTCACCCTCACAGAGTCAACCTGCACCTACCTCACCCTCACCTCAAGTCAAGTCAACGCATCAGAAAATCACACCACCATAACACATCTCTTCTTGTTTTCCTCTCCCTCGCAATCACACTCTTCTTTCATTCCCCTTCCATACGTTTATTACTCTGTCCCTCCAATGATTTTTTTTCCCCTTTTTAGCTCACTTCAATCTTGCACTTACTTGAACTTACGTTCCTGTTTTTCCTCTCTTTTCTTTCTCCTTGCACTCACTCACTTTCTCCTGCCTTCCTCTCTTCTCCTCTTCTTACTCCCTCCTTACTCTTCCTCTCCCTCATTTCTCTGCCTCCACCTCCTCTCCCTGTCTGTGTCTCCAGGTCTTTCCTGCTGACACCTTTGAAATGCCTTCGCTAATCCCTCCTTGTTAGCATTAGCTGGAGCGTGGAGGGGTTGCTATGCAGATCAGAGGCGCGGGGCTGAGGACTCTCCACAGCCCCAGAGGGCCCACGCTGATCCGCCATCCCCTTGCATCACAGGGCCTCGGAGAGAGAGAGAAAGAGAGAGAGAAAGAGAGAGAGGGAGAAGGAGAGAGAGAGGGAGAGAGTGAGAGAGGGGGGGGGGAGAGAGATAGAGAGAGAGTGTGTGTGGGCGAGTGCAGACAGACAGATCGAGAGAGAGAATGAGAGGAAAAGGGCGTGAGAGAGATAAGAGAGAGAGAGAAAGAGAGAGAGAGAGAGAGAGAGAGAGAGAGAGAGAGAGAGGGAGTGTGTGGGCCAAAGGAAGAGAGAAAGAAAGTGCGAGACAGAGCATGGCAGTGAGAGGAAGCCCTCGCACGCCTGGACTGATCACTGTCAACTCCAAACTCCTGCACACAGCCCAGCACGCCCCTGCTAACGCAATCACAAGCTCGCCGCGTCTCCCTCAAGCAGAGCTGGACGGACAGGACAAGAGGGAAAAGAGACTCCAGGAAAATGAGACAGGAGAGGAGAGAAGGACGAATGAAGGGAGCACAGAGGAGGGAAGAGAAGAAAGAAAAAAGAAACAGCACTGGGGAAATGAGTGAAGACATGCCAGAGCTTTTTGGGGGAGTCCCCATCTAATTCTGGCCCAGATGCAGCTTTGTCTCCTGTGGGTATACTGCAGGCATCACAGACACACATCCAACAAGAGTCTCTCTGTCTCATTCTCTCTCTTTCCCCTGTTCTATACCACCTATTTGTTTGTGTCTTTCTTTGCATTTGTTTCTTTGTTTATTTTTTATTTTTCTGTGCTTTTGTCTATCTGTACTTTTTTTCTCCACTTTCCTTTTATTCATTTTGTGAGTTCATATTGTTTCCGTTGAACTTCCTCTAACTGCAGGCAGAAGAAAAGAGAGACATCTGCTGCAAGGCCCACAGCCATCTCGGCACACGTCTCTGGCTAACCGACCAGCGACACACTAACACACACTCACTCACTCACTCACTTACTCATTCACACACTCACTCACACACTCTCACACTCACACTCAAATACTCTCTCTCACACACACACACACACACACACACACACACACACACACACACACACACACAGTAGGAGCTTCCGCTAGCGACATGCTCTGCAACAGCACTGCTTGGCCAAATGATCTCCATTTGGCCCCTGCCTCCCCATCCGCTAACTGAGCCTAATAGGCTTCACATCTGCCTCACAGCCACGTCCAAGAGAGCCCGCCCACCCGCCCGCCCGAGAACTGCTCTCCGGACGTTCCGTTTTGAAACGTTCTCCCTGAGGCTGGGAACAGCCCGCGGCCCTGTTCTCGACCTGAACGAGAGAACCAGGGGGGAGTTTCTTTCCTCTTCGCTCTCTCTCCACCTGAGAATGTAAAAGCTTTTCTTTGCTTTTCTTCCAGTGTTTTTTTTCCCCAGTGTTGTTTTTTTTTTCTTTTCGGAGGAGGAAGGGGGGAGGGGGGGGGGGTGTATACAGTACAGCATGTTTGGCAGCTCAGCACATGCTGTATCCTGTTGCACTCTGGGCTGTCATAGAGAATGTGTACTTACCAGGCGCGAACCGAGAAAGTCGGTGGAATGCGCATATGGAAACAATATCAGACCACACAGTGGATGTGTGTGTAAGGAAAGGTATGTGTAGAATAGACAGAGAGGTGGAGAGAGAGAGAGAGAGAGAGAGAGAGAACAAAAGAGGGAGAGAGAGAGAGATAGGGAGTGCGTGCGAGACAAGCAAAGCGAGGGAAGGTTATCTTTACCGTCACCTTCCACTGTGTCTCCGTGGCGCTGTGTCTCATATGTCCGACTCCAGAGATAGCGCTACATTGCGTTTGGGGGGAGGGGCGGGGAGGGGGCAGTGACTGGCCGCGTGGCAGTGTTGTCTTTGAAATGCCTCTGTAATCGCACATGTGGCCAAAATAAAACGAAGCAGACTCCCGGCCGCCCACACCTACTCTCACGCTCTTTAATAAACACGCTCATGCATAAACATGAGTTTTTCCATCTCCACTTTTCCTTCTTTCACCCTCTCCCTCTCTCTCCTCCTCTCACTCCCTCGTTTTCACCCCTTCTTTATCGTACATCTTTAATAAGTACCTCTTCGGCAGCCATTATACGTCAACATTTAATTAAGAATGATCTAAAGTCCATTGCTTTGGTGTACCTCTGTCTTTTCTCCTCTGTTCCCTCCTATCTTCCATTCTTTTTCTCTCTTCTTAGGCTGATATCTGTGAGTGTGTGTGTGTGTGTGTGTGTGTGTGTGTGTGTGTGTGTGTGTGTGTGTGCGTGCGTGAGAATGTGTGTGTGTGTGTGTGTATGTGTGTGTGTGTGTGTGTGTGTGTGTGTGTGTGTGCGCGCACGCACGCGCGTGTGTGTGTGTGTGTCTGTGCGCGTCTGGCCTGGTCTCCTCCACTTCGCCAGAATTATGGATGTGGGATAATTTCCCTGTTGGTCGGACGCCCAGTGATCCTCCGCATGGCGGAAGATGGACCGCTGCTCCAGGCTTTTATTGAGAAGTCGGAGACAGACTGTAAATGTCTCCCCGTGGCTCTCTCCTGTGCGACTGCAGCCCCCTCCACAGAAACAGATTTAATAATTTAAAAAAGAACGAGGGAAAAAAGAGAAGAGGAAAAGAGAAGAAGCAAAAGAAGAAGTGCTACTGAATGCGGGTCCTTTTTTTATTAAGTGGTTGCAGCCTGGTTGGGGTTGTGTGTGTGTGTGTTTGTGTGTTTGTGTGTGTGTGTGTGTGTGTGTGTTTGTGTGTGTGTGTGTGCTGAACGCGGGTCCTTTTATATGAAGTGGTTGGAGCCTGGTTGGGGTTGTGTGTGTGTGTGTGTGTGTGTGTGTGTGTGTGTGTGTGTGTGTGTGTGTGTGTGTGTGTGTGTGTGTGTGTGTGTGTGTGCTGAACGCGGGTCACACCTACACACACCTACACACACACACACACAGACACAAACACACAAAGACCAGCAGTAGTGACCACTGCCCAAATAATCTAATCACACACCTCTCTCGAACAGAATGATGCCCATATCTTATACCCAGGATCTGTATTGTGGTTGAAAACACTGAAATTTCCAACACAAAAAACTAATATGGAACCCCTGAGTTGAGTCAAACTTTCTTCCACGCGTGCTGCTGTGTTTGTGTCTGAAAAGAAGGAAGGTTTAGCTGGAGAGGAGTGTGTGGGAATTTTGGGCAAAAAAGCTACAAAAAGAAGTGTCGACCCACATCATTACACTCCCTCTTATCATCGCACCAAAAACACACACACTCACCTTTTATCAGCCACCCTGGGTGGGGAGTCAGAGCAGCAGGACATGAAAACCTTTCCAAAGTTTTGGCCAGAAAAGATTATGGTGCATGTACAGACAGGTATCCTGTCTTTCTCTTCCTCTCTCCTTCTCTTCCTCTCTCTCAGCTGAGTGAAGGCAATAAATCATTTGTTTCTATGATTCTGAACCCCGAGTCCCCTGTCATCTCATTAGCTGTTCTCCCTGCCATGCCAGGGTAGCTTTCTAGGAAAGGGGGGGGGGAGAGAGAGAGAGAGAGAGAGAGAGACAGAGAAACGAAGAGAAGGAAGGGAAAGGAGGGAGCGAGAGGCACTCAGATAACAGTAGCGTCACATGGCGGATGACAGGGGAAAGGGAGGATGAAGGAGGAACAGAGAGAGAGAGATGGAGGAGAGGAGAGGAGGAGAGGAGAGGAGACAAGACGTGATGAGGTGTCCGACCTGTGTGTGTGGCCCGGCATCCCGTCGGCTGCGTCCTCGCGAGAGCCACTGAGCCGTCACCATCCGCCCGCCGGAGGATTCTGAAGACACTAAGAAACACATACAGAGAAACAACCATTACATGAGTGTGTGTGTGTGTGAGAGAGACAGAGGAGGAGAGAGACAGACAAAGAAAAAGAGTGTGTGGGTATGTGCATGTAGACAGATAGATACAGGAGATAGATACTTTATTGATCCCCAAAGGAGAAATTCAAGTGTGTGTGTGCTTATATGTATGTATGTATGTATGTATGTGTGCAAAAGTGTGTTGAAGTGTGTACCTCCACACCAGCTCAATAATAACCCCCCGATGAGCTCCAGGAGACCACTTAGTGACCGTGGTGATCTCTGTGTGTTCCCTTTGTAATAACGACCAGACCAAAAATCCACCAATCAATAGCCAGCAATCTCAGTAATGGTCTTCATCTGTGTGTATCTCAGATGTGGCAACAGAGTGACATAAATGAGAAGTGTGAGAAGTGTGTGTGTGTGTGTGTGTGTGTGTGTGTGTGTGTGTGTGTGTGTGTGTGTGTGTGTGTGTGTGTGTGTGTGTGTGTGTGTCTGTCTGTGTGTGTAAATTATATGCAAGTGCATGCTTGTTGTGTGAATTCATATGTATGTGATGTGAGAGTATCTCTCTCTCTCTCTCTCTCTCTCCATCTCTCAAATTAAAATTCAAAGGAGCTTTATTAGCATGACCATAATGTTGTACAGTATTGCCAAAGCATTTGGGTCAAATACATCAAAAGGGGAGGGGAGGAGGGGGAAACACACAAATAAAACCGAACATTGATAATTGTACAATTATGAACTATGGCAATGGAGAAGAGTGTGTGTTTGTGTATTTGTGTGGGCATGTGTCCATGTGGCTTTGTGTGTGTGTGTGTGTGTGTGTGTGTGTGTGTGTGTGTGTGTGTCTGTTTGTGTGTGTGTGTGTCTGTTTGTGTGTGTGTGTGTCTGTGTCTGTGTGTATGAGTGTGTGTTCATTTTTAGGTGATGTAAATTTCACCTCAGCAAGTCCTTTAATTACGGCAGGAATATACATATTGAGTGGCAAGGAGGAGGTATTTCTCTTTCTCTCCAGTGAGGAATGAAAGCCTTTCCTCATCACTTGCTTGCAGGGATTCAGGGAGGACATTTGCCATCTTTTCAAAATGTTTCCATATTTTGTGCACTGTGTCAGGAAGTGTATCTCTGTTTCTACTGTGTTTAGGTCACAGTGGTGGCACAGTCTTTTGGCAGCCATGTTTGTCTGTGCCTTCCCACTTCTATAGCCAGGCTGTGTTTGCTGAGTCTGTACTTTGTCAGTGGTTCTAAGGTTTTTGTCTTGAATGTGTGTCAGGTAGGGGGCTATCTTGTTTAAGCCCAAATAGAATTGCATTTTACTTTGATTTTTTTCTGTGGATTATGTAATTTTGTTTAATAGTTTTTGTAATTTGGTTAATCCTAATTTCAGTTGCTTTGGAATTTAGATGTTGCGGTGACAGTGAGATGTTAGTGTGTGTGGAATGGTCTGACGAGGTCAAACTCAGGACCAGTTTAGTGAGGGGACATTTTTCTTTGTTCATCTCATGGTACTGAAGGGCTTTGTAATGGAATGAGCAGGGGTCACTACTTTTCAGGTATTTCCAGAATTTAATAGCTTTTTTTTCTGTATTAGAATTAAAGGATATTGGCATAGTTCAGCTCTGCATGCATTGTTTGTGGCACATCTGTGCACTTTTAAGATGATTTTGCTCTGTATGAAGGGTCTCAATAGGGTGCTTTTCACATTTGTTGAAATCTTGGTTTGCAAGTGGGCCCCACACATCACTATCATAAAGGGCAATTGGTTCAACCACTGATTCAAAGATTTTCAACCAGATTTTGATTGTGATTTCAACAGGGATCTGCCATTTTATGGCATAGAAAGCCCTGCGTTTCCTGTCTCTCAGATCATTCACTGCAACACTGAATTTTCCATTTTAACTTATTTTTTAGGCCTAAATATTTGTAGTCATTTGTGTGTGTGATAGTGTGTGTTCCTATTGTGAAATTATGTTTGGAGATCTGGATCTCTTTTCAAATACCATTATTTTGGTTTTGTTTAAGTTTACCGCCAGGACCCAGGTCTGGCAGTACTGCTCCAGCAGATCTAGGCTTTGCTGCAATCTCTGTTGGGTGGGTGATAACAGCACCAGGTCCTCGGCAAAGAGCAGTACCTTGATCTTAGTGTTGTGTAGGGTAAGGCCGAGTGCTGTGGAATGATTTTTGCTAATTCATTTATGTAAATGTTAAATAGGGTTGGGCTTAAGCAGCAGCCTTGTCTTACTCCACGTCCCTGGGATATGAAATTTGTTCTTTTGCTTCCAACCTTTATTGCGCGCTTACATCCTGTATATATTGATCAGGTCATCCTGTATATATTGATCAGGTCATAGGTTTTACCTCCTACACCACTTTGTATAACTTTGTAGAATAAGCCTGTGTGCCAAATGTGAGTCAAAATATTTTTTTTAATCAATAAAACAGGCATACATTTTTCTTTTGTTTCGGTTTACTTGTTTTTCAATTAGGGTGTGTAATGTATAAATGTGATCAGAAGTACGATAATTTGGTAGAAATCCAATTTGACATTTGCTCAAGGCATTGTGCTTCTTGAATTTATGATACGACAACATAGCTTCCCCAGATTGCTGTTCACACAAATGCCTCTGTAGCTGTTAGGGTCGAAATCTCTCTCCTAGGGTCCGTCTCTCTCTCTCTCTAAGTTGTTTCCCAGCAATCGATCTCTCGGCGGGACGGCCGTGTTTCTCCGCTGCGTCGGCGCTCCTCAGAGGCTTGTGTTTTTGGGCGCTTGCCTCCGATTGGCTTTGATGGGCTCGGCTTGGTTACTGTATGTTTAATGAATGACTCACCATGTGAATATTCCTGCCGCAGAGAGAGTAGGGCGGGGGGGGGGTCTAAAGGGGGTGTGGGGGTAGTTGGCGGAGTGTGGTAAGTGAAAACAGACTTCACTGGAAAAGGGGGAGGGCAGCGACCTATGTGGGGTTTGTTTTTCCAAGTAAAATATGTCAAAAGTGACCCTTTTTCCAAGCGGATCTGTCTTACTATACAAGGCAAAAAAATAAAGCATTCTGCGTTGGCTGCCACAGCGGTCCAATATCCCGACTGTGAGCGAGATTGTGGGGAACTGAGTGTCCCCTCCCTCCCTCATCTCTCTCTCTCCTTCCTCTCTCCCTCCCTCCCTCCCTCCCTCCCTCCTCTCTCTCTCTCCCTCCTCTCTCCCTCCCTCCCTCCCTCCCTCCTCTCTCTCTCTCTCTCTCTCTCTCTACCCGACCTCCCTCCCTCTCCGGCGGAACCCGACTCCACCATGACTAATACCACCATCATTTGACACAAATTGTGGGCCTGCACCCGGACTCGGCCGCCACTGAGCAGGCCTGCCAGATCACGACTCTCCAACTCTCTGGTCAGTTATGCACACTGGGGAAATGGGACAACACGCTGCAGAGAGGGCTAAAAACATTTGCTCACGTTTACTGAAAAGAATAACCGTGTTTCCAATAAGCTTCAGAATGGTACAAAAGGCCATGCTGAAATAAAAAAAAGTAGAGAGAAAATGGTAGAATAGAATGGACAATGAATAAAAAATAAAAATGAGAAAGCATGGGAGGGAAGAAAATAGATGATGGATGAAAGGAAGCAGAAAACAGGAAAGAAAAAATATGTCTAAATGAGTATATGAGTGAGTGCAGGGGCGGCTGACTGCTGTTTGCTGGGAGGGCGAAACGTGGCACTTGGACAAAGGCGGGCAGTGAGCAATGCCCACTGAGACGGAGCTCAATGCCAAGGCAGAGGGGGCTGCTTTCAAACCTGTCCACCTGATTCAGGGCTTCATTTATTATTGTGAATTCAAGGGCATTCATACACACACACCTGCACACACACACACAGACACTCACATAGACATAGACACACACACAGACACACACACATACACACACACACACACACACACACACACACACACACACACACACACACACATACGGTTGGACATTAAAGACCGGCTGAGCTTGAAAAGCTGATGTATGCAGATATGCACATGCTGCCGATGACAAGAGAGTCAACACACACACACGCACACACACACACACACACACACACACACAAACTCAACTTCTGAAAAGATAAATGCATATTTTAGGAGGTACCTATAGGAATACATACGGTGTGCTATCTATCTGCACAAACAACACCCACACCCACACACACACATACAGTACACACACACACACAGCCATGCAGTGCACAGCTGAATGCCTCCAGCAGCCCTTGAGCGAGCTCCCTGCCAGCCCTGCAGGAAATGAGAGAGTGG
>NW_027468640.1:27701481-27763981 GCF_046254945.1 Alosa pseudoharengus
CCCATTTGTGTTGCATGTTTTGCCGTGACCCGACAACAAACGGCTGTGCCTCTGACACGGGGCGGCGAACAGAGCCGTTTCAAGCGACTAAATGGACCACAGCAAACACACACACACACACACACACACACACACACACACACTCACACACACACACACACACACCCAGCGTGGCCCACCGCCCCTACTGTATGTCTCTGCGGCAGGAGAGAAAGCGCTGGTGCCTGGCATCTCTGCCGCCCCAGCCCCGCCCCTCCTACACACCCACCCACCCACCCACCCAATGCCACACTGATCCCCCTGACTCCATCTGAGCACTCCGTGCCGCACACCACTAAAGCCATTTACCCAGCCTAATGGGTTTAGCAGAGGCATTAGGGTGAGAGCGAGAGACACTCTATGTCTGTCTGTCCGTGTGTGTGTGTTTGTGTATTTGAGTACTTGGTGTACATATTAGCGTGTGTTTGTGTGACTATGTGTATGTGCCTGTGCCTGTGTGTGTAGTATGGAGTTCATGGTGTGTGTGTGTGTGTGTGTGGTTGTATGTGTATTAGTGTGTGTGTGTGTGTGTGTGTGTGTGTGTGTGTTTCCTTACATAGGGCGCCCCAGAACGATAACTTGTGCTGAGACCTGGCTTAGGGACAGTAAATGAGGAGCTAAGAGCTATTGGCGAAAATTGAACTTGTCCCCAGCTGACAACTCATCGGTCCCCCTTGAATCCCACCCTCTTATCCTTCTTCTCCTTTTTCTCTCTCTCCCCCTCTCTCTTTCCCTCTCTTACCCTCTCTCCGGGGTCGACATTCAGATAGGCCTTGTCAATTACACAGTCTGGGCGACCGTGTCTAAATGCCCTCTCGTCCTCTGCCGAGCAGCAAAGAGATCCCTCTCCCTCTCTCTTTTCCTCTTACGTTCTCTCTCTCTCTCCCTCTGTGTCATTCTACACTTCTATCTCAGGCTCTTTTTCCATTTCTGTCAATTCTTTCCCTCCCCCTTTCTCATTCTCATTTCTCCATCTCCCTCACTCCCTTCTTTTTTCTTTCTCTCTCTTTTTCTCTCTCTCTCTCTCTGATCCCATATCATTCCCCAGCCTGGACTCAGCTCGAGCTCATTTGATACACCCTCTTATCCCCGGCAGAAGCCCATACCTAAGGGCATCTGCAAAGAGAGAGAGAGGGAAAGTGGTAGAGAGACTCAGAGACTGAGAGAAAGAGTGGAGGAGGAAGAGGAGGAGGAAGAAAGAGAAGAGAGAGTTCTTAAAGGTAAGATTTTTTTTTTTTTTTTAGAACACCCCTTTCATGTCTCGCTTCTCTAATGTCTCTGAAACACTCCTGGTTAGACTGAATATTTCAATGTCCGTTTCTTTTTTATTCCTTAACCCCCCTCTACACACACACACACACACACACACACACACACACACACACACACACACACACACACACACAGACTCAGAGCCACCCATCCCACCCACCCGTCTTTGTGGAGGCTTCAAAATAGCTGTTGGGCAGAAAGGCAATTTCCTAAACAGACAGAAAATGTTCTGTGTAATCTTCTGCCCGATTCTGTCAGAGGGTCTGCAGTGAGACACTAGAGAAATCAAAGTGCTGAGCTAAGGGGGAACAGACAACAATCACACATCTACACTTGCACGCACACACACGCACACACACCCTAATACACACATACGCTCTGTTTCCATGGTCACATAACAGGATATCTGTGTCCATAACCCACTGACACTTAGGTGTGTCACACGCATCAGGATAGGCAGTGAGAATGAGTTTGGGTGTGTGTTATCTTTATGTGTGTGTGTGTGTGTGTGTGTGTCAGACTTGACCCTTCACCCTGACCCCTGTATCTGTTTGGACAGGCCCACCTGTGAGGCGCTGACAGCGCCAGTCTTATGCCCAGGGCCTCCTCCCGGCCATCTGTTACCACCAGGAGAAGGTGTGGTGCTCCTCTCCCGCCTTCATCCCACCCTGTCCTTTCCCATCAGCTCCCATCCTCACACACACACACACACACACACACACACACACACACACACACACACTACATCCCACCCTGTCCTTTCCCATCAGCTCCCATCCTCACACACACACATACACTGCATCCCACCCTGTCCTTTCCCATCACCTCCCATCCTCACAGTCACACACACACACACACACACACACACACTCTCCCACAAAAGGCGCTTGGTCAGGGTAAAATAACAGAGAAAATAACAATGATGTCCGGACGTGCACACTGCGCGCACACACACACACACACACACACACACACACACACACGAGGAGAATGGTGGCAATGATCAGGAGAGGCCCTGCTCGATTTCGGTTCAAAAACGCCAGGCCCCGAAGGATCATGGGTAAAACATTCATTAAAGCAGCGTGAGGCCACTTGAGCGCACTCGTCCCCTGCTTGCTGTCCTTGCTCATCCCTCGCGGCGGGTGACCTCCTGCCGGCCTGCCTCCTGGGTGACCGATTCAGGCTGAAAACGCTCAGGCCATTTTCCACCGAACGCTCAGGCCAATTTCCACCGATCCCCACAAGCCAAGCCAAAGCCCAGGCGATTCATGCAGGAAAAAACATGGCCATTCACTTTCCTTCTCCCTCTCCCTTTGTTACTCAACCAACCACTTAAACATGCTAAAGGGAGTCCAGTCAGTAACATGAGCACGCACACACACGCGCACGCACGCACGCACGCACGAACGGTTAAGAGCCCTCAATACTCTCCCCTGCAGCATCTCTGGAGAGAACCGAAGAGGGGAAGAATGAACAGGAGAGTGGAACGCAGCAGATGAGAGGAGTTGAGAGGAGACTCAGAGCACAGAGCAGCGGAAGAGAACATGAGGAGATCAAAAAAAGAACAGAGGGTCAGGGAAAAAAGAGAAGAAGAAGAGGGCGAAGAGCAGCATAGAGGAGTGGGAGAAGTGTGAGGGTGCCAGAGACACACAAACACACACACATACACACACACACACACAAACACACAGAAAACACATACACACACACAAACACATCCTGGACGTGATGATGCTGTACAGTCACACACACACACACACACACACACACACACACACACACACACACACACACACACACACACACACGTACTGGAGGTGATGATTCTGTCAGTTTGGGGCGGCTATGGAGTGTAAACAGTGCATTTCCTCCGTCGACTTGTCTTTGGTAAACAAGTGGAACAGGCCACCTGCTGCACGATGCACTCCAAGCTCTCGTGGCCCTCCCCGAGGCTAAGCGGCCCCGTCTGAGATTACGCAAAGGCAGCCGGGGCTTTTGCACAATCTGTGCGCTCTGTTTCCCCATACATGCCGGAGAACGCTCCCGCTGAGAGAGGGGGAAGGACAATGCTCTTTCTCTCGCTCTCTCACTAACTTTCTCTCTTTCTCTCTCTAGATTTCTCTCTTTCTCTCACTAACTTTCTCTCTTTCTCTCTCTAGATTTCTCTCTTTCTCTCTCTAACTTTCTCTCTTTCTCTCCCTTTCTGCCCCTCAAACATAGGCATGCTTGCATACGCACACACTCACAAACACACTTGCACACACACACATCCACACATGCAAACACAAGCATATACGCACAAGGGCTGCAACAATTAATCAATTAATAAATTAACTATCAAACTAATTGCCAATTGGCAAATTTGGAGTTTTTTTGTGATGAACTTTTTATTGAAAGTTTCACAACATAAACAAAACTACACTAACACAGAGACACTGACCGTCACCACAGTAAAAGCAAAAGTCAAAACCAAGGAAAACACACCACTTAATACAAGTAACATAAAAGACAAAAGAGAATAAAAATGAAAACAAATACAGTAAACAACATTTTACAGACACATGCGTTATTGGTCTCTAAGGAGCTCATTCAATCAGTTTGTGTTTTTAAGAAAATACCTGAAAGTTATCTTTTAAACTTTTAAACGCCTTTTAAACTTCAATATTTTATTTTCTTTACCTTTACCTAGCTTTACCTACTCTTCTATAACAGCAAACAACATATCTTTAGCGTGTGCCAAAAAACAAGGCATATGATGACATAATCTTGGGCTTTGCGAGACACTGATCAACATTTTTTCACCATTTTTCTGTCATTTTAGTGATCAAACAGCTAATCCATTAAATTCATCCATTCGGGAAAATTGACACATTAATCAACTATGAAAAATATTAAACACACACACACACAAATATTCTCAATCAAATAATTTACAACAGCCCTAATCCTCCTCACTGAGTGCACAGCTATTGTTGCTGCAAGCTTACAGTGAATGACCATATGGAAAAAGCACACCGTATATCTGATTTATCCTGCAGAAGTGGGAGAGAAAGAGATCAAGAAAAAAGAGGGAGAGGGGGAGGGAGGAGAAAACAAAGAAAGACAGACAGCAAGGGTAAGACAAAAACAGTGGAACGTAAAACAGTGAGAGCTGCCACCATCCCCCTAAAAAAGACTAGTAAGTAAATGAGAGCCGGCACATATAAGGGCAGAGCAGCCAGCACCCAGACATACCAATAAAAGCCTTAATAAAAGACCTTTCTGCCCAAGCCCGAAAGCGGCCACTGTCGGCTGCCAGCGTCAACATGAAACCACAGGCATAAACCAGTCCCTCTCCCCCTGCGCTCCACACGTACGGCACACACTTCATTTATACAGCAGGAAGGTCCTCCAGGACTCGCATAGCTCTCTGGAGAGAGAATAATAGAATGTAAAACAATCCAGGAAAAATACGTAACAGTCTGATGGCTTTGTCTCGCGTCAGCCGAAGGGCCCAGCATGCAGGCTCACTGTCAGCTTCTGCTCTGACCTTGTGTGTTGGGTTTGCCTCATTTTCCCCAGACATACACACTCGCGTGCACGTGCGCACGCACGCACACACACACACACTGTCACACACACACACACACACACACACACACACACACAAAACACATCCACGATAACTGTCCCTCACTCACACAACCGCACTTGCACACAAAATACAGACACTAATGGTCTTACACACACACACACACACACACACACACACACACACACACACACATATTTGCTGTATTCCCCCTCTCTTCCCTTCGGCCCCTGCTTCTGGTGTACGTCCAGGTCTCAAATCCCCCCACTTCCCTGCATCCTGACACAGAATCCCGAGCGCTTGTCCCTGAGCCGTGCTCTGTGGCGCCCGGGGCGGCGAGGGGGGCTTCTGCGTGCCCTGGCCTGTCAGAGTGAGCTTTGGAGGGGATGGAATGAGGTGGGGGGGGGGAGTGGGTAGAGCACAGATGAAGGAGGAGGGTGTGTGTGGGGGTGATAGGGTAGGTGGACGGGGCAGATGGCTTTAGGGGCTCCATGTCCTCGGGGGGAGGCGCCCGGTAGAGCTGATGCGAGGCGAGGGTGTGTGTGTGTTGTTGGGGGGGGTGGGGCTGGAGCATGGTAGTGTCATGGGGAGGGTTTACTCTGGCACGGTTGATTTGGGGGCTCTGTGCCATGCTGGCTCACTGGCAGAAGGGGCCATTTGCACGTGTGTGAGAAACAGGGACAATGGTGGCATGTGTATGTGTGTGTGTGAATGAGTGAGTGAGTGAGAGAGAGAGAGGAAGAGAGAAAGACTGGCGAAGTGGCAGGTGGGTGGAATTCTCAGTTCCAAGAACTCACCAGTGGTAAAAGTGTGTCAGTATGTGAATATGTCCGAAGTGCAAGTGTGTGTGTGTGTGTGTGTGTGTGTGTGTGTGTTTCCTTCCTCTTCTCAGCTATAACTCACCGCTTCAAGAGAATCAAACAGCAGTAATGTCTCTTTGTGGTGATACACTGGAGCAACCATACAGCCCCACACTAGCCTAACCACCACAAATATGTTATCTCTCTCCTCTCTTTCTCTCTCACCTCCCTTGTTCTCTCAGCTCTCCCGCTCACTCGCTATCCCCTCTTGCCAAGGTTTCTTCCCCTCCCTCCTTCCCTCCCTTTTTTGTTGCTTCCAGCCATTCTTTCTCTTCTCTACATCGCACACACACCTTCCTGCTGTCCTTCAACTCGCTGCCAGCCCCCGGTAAACCCTACCACACCCTCGCCTCTGCCCCGGTTCATTCGATTAGCGTGCACCCTGAGCCCCCCCCCCCTGAAGGATATCCCTGACACGGCATATCAAAAGAAGCATTCACCTTTGATATAAAAAAAAAGGACACGCATTTTAACATAACATTAGCGATGCAGCACGCGCCCCTGCCTGAGCTGCTGGCCGCCGCCGCTGCGTGCCGAGTGGCTCCACCTGGGCAGACCTCCCTCCCACCCCCCCACCCCCGAGGTGAGAGATCTTTAACAGCGCTGAGCGCGGTACCGGCCTTTCATCAGGCCCGCCGTCTCCAAAGCGCCACAGCGATGACAGAAAAACACTGAAGGGCATCGGGCGATTTTCTCTTCTTTTCTCTTTTTTGTTTTTTGTGCCCATTTGCAGCGGGGCCCTCGTTGGTGGTGAGGCTTGAGCAAGCCGACGAGACCTGCATCCTCGACCGACTCAAATGGACTAATCTTGGAAGTCCTTAGCGGTAGCTCGGTCTTTCATGTTGCTGTGAGAAGATCTGACCTTAGATGGCCCCCGTATCAAGACACACACACCACACACACACAAACTAATGAGGCCCAGGAGAAGGGACCATCACAGCAGTCAAAATAATACTTAAATACATACCCATCTCTTAGAAGAACTTAGAAATATTTTACATTCATAGTCTCTCACATTTTACATTCATAGTCTCTTACATTCATAGTCTCATAATTCCCCTTATCACTTTACTGATCTTACAAAGAGAGTGTGTTGGTTTTTCACATTTGAGTTTACAATTGTCCATTGTAAAAACTGGTATTTAAAGTGATGGCAAACCTTTGAGCAGGAAACCTCTCCCCTGACTGTGATTCATCAGCAGGAGCAAACACCACGTTCTCACCGCAAGCCCCAGACACAGACTCTGGCTGGCCCACGCACGTCCCTGACGCACAAATCAATTTTGACAACTGAATCAATTTCTTCCGAACGGGTTTGTAATCCGTAAGTGTTAATAGCTGGAGTTAACACCGCTTCACGAACAAAAGCAGAGGGGCCTCGGCATTAGCGGAAATGTGTGTGCAGTCGGGAGGTCTTGACAATGAGGCGGGCGCCACTCTCACTGTGTCATACGAGCTTCATCCACAGACTTCAAATCTCAGCTATTTACAGCAGCTATGTTAAAATGGCAGATAGAATGAATGCAATGAAAAGACTTTTTTTTTCAATAAATAAGTGGAGATAAGCCTCAATCATCACCACGCGAAGCCCGTGTTGCATAAAAATAAGGCCCATAAATGAATAATGGAATGGACAAAAAAAACAGATCAGCTCACTGCAGGAGGAGCCTCAATTCTACTTTTTCACACAGTGTGTGTGTGTGTGTGTGTGTGTGTGTGTGTGAGTGTATGTGTGTGTGTGTGTGTGTGTGTGGGTGTGTGTGGGTGTGTATGCCTGTATGTTTGTGTGTGTGTGTGTGTGTGTGTGTGTGTGTGTGTGTGTGAGAGAGAGAGAGAGAGAGAGAGAGGAAGGGAAAATGAGAGATAGAAAGAAAGATTGTATGCTGTATATGCCAATTAGATTTATTGAGATGGTATCTCTGGTTAACTGAAATAAATATATTATTCAGGCCAATAGATGGAAAATGAGAACGGAACAGGAAGAAACACAGGAAGAGAGATAGATAGTGTATGTGTGTGTGTGTGTGTGTGTGTCTCATGTGAGTGTGTTAGAGAAGAAAAAATTGGTCCATTTAGAGAGGGGGCGCTAATGGAGGTCTAGCTTTCTAAAACTAACGTAATAATAGTGTGTAGTCTCTCTGTGTGTGTGTGTGCATATTTGTGTCTCCTAAGTAAGCCTACATCTGTGTGTATTGTGTGTACAGAACTTGCCTTTCTGTGTGTGTATCTGTAGTGACTGTCTATTCATGCCTGAATGTGTGTGTGTGTGTGTGTGTGTTCGTGTGTGTGTGTGCGTGTGTGTGTGTGTGTGTGTCCATGGTTCTGTGAGTGCATTCAAACAGCATCCATCTGTGTGGACACAAAGCCACACAATCCGAAGAGGAGACTTCCCATCTCACATTCCTCCTTCGACTCAATCATGGCCCAGAATAGCAAAGTATGCAGGCAGCAAAACTTAGCCGACCTAGAGCCGAAATGGAGAGCCTCTAAAACAAGGCAGGGAAGAGCTAAGAGTGATGGCCCAGTGAGCCGGTGTCACAGTGCTTCTGTCACATCCAAAATAAATCTGGTCATAACACTGACCCCCCACGAGCACACAGATATAAACAGACAGACACACACCCAAACACTCACACCTACACACACACATACACAGAGAGATGCTTTCCAGCTTTCATCAACTCAGCCATTCGAGAGTTTAAATCAAGCAGCAAGACAGCCTCACAAACTAACAAAGAGAAACACACACACACACACACATACGCACACACACACACACACACACACACACACACACACACACACACACACAAAGAGAGAGTCAACGATGAGCCGTGCCAGCAAAGACACTTCTTGGATTAAGCCTCAGACATACACACAAACACGTGCACACATACATAGACACACACACACACACACACACACACATACAGCCATTGCTGTCTCTTGTTCGTTTTGGTTATGGGGGGGAAAGGAAGTGTCAAAGATGATATCTCATGATGGAACCTTGTTTCAAATGCATTAGATGGCTACTGAGCAAAGGCAAACAGACAAATTCAATTGTAGTCTCTAAGTCCCTGGCCAAATCTCTGCCTGCATGCTACTGGAGCATGGCTTTATGTACAGTAAACAAAGATCCTCTCAGACTAGGCAAAAGGCTACATAAAAACAGTGCATGGAGTTCCAAAGAGGAAATGATTACATGGCTTACCTCATTTATACTAAGCAACAACAAAAAAAACAGACACTTATCTGTTAAGTGGCTAGATGTGTGGCGAGAGCTTGTAAGACAGCAAATAAACATCTATTTGAGACTTGGGGACAATGTACACTTGATGCTTTTTGGTATTCCTAAGCCTCTTTTGCAAAATATAGTCTAAGGTAGGCTACATGACAGATGAAGCATTTCACAACATCCCTTATAGATTCACCTAAGATGGTTGCACAACATTTAAAAACAAAGGACTGTGGGTTACAGTTAGTTGTGGAGTGGAACATGGGAGTTAAATGTTTTTTTGAATTAGATTAGCCAAGCCTAAAGCAGTGAATGTCCAAAGCATCCCGTGTCCTTTAGGGAATGTTTCCACAGATGACATATGTCTTTTCTTGACAGGCTCGCTTGTGTATGCTCCGACAGAGAAAACAAAGATTGTCTATAAAAGTGACATTTAGGCCTCTTGACACGAGATCGATCCTAACGGTCTACAAGTTACCATCGCATTCATAAGGTTGCGTCAGACCTAAGCTTAGACAACTGATGAAGTCTTCTGGAGTGTAGAAAAATGTGAAAAGCTAACCTCGTGCCCTTCTGCCCTCGTGCTCGTGCTAACGCTGTCAACCAAGCATTTGTGATGCTGAATGTTCAGTTCAGCAACAAACACGATTTACCAGTCAGTGGACACACAAGCTATATTAACAAAAAACAATAATAATCATCATCATCATCAGTTGGCATGCGCAGCAGATATTGACAGGAATTATTTACAGTACATATTTTAAGGCATGTGATTTCATTAATTACACTTACATTTAACAATTAAATTAAATTCAAGGCCAATTTTAGTTGCCATGACACATGTCATTGCTCAGGGCAACTTTCAGAAAAACTGCATACTACAATGATGATGGTACAAGGCGCTATAGTGGCCTCTGCTAAAGCTTCAAAAACAGACAGTTATGCAAAATTACCGTAAGAGGATGTAGCCTACCCAAAGATAACAACATACACTGTCTATTTAAAACGCAGTGATATCATATTGGCTATCTAGCCTACTGTAGGCTGTTTCTTCCTACACAGTCTGTCAGTTGTTTCAATTCGCCTCCAGTCCTTTTAAGGAGATTCGCTGTAGTCTGTAAGCTACCAGTCGTTTGGACCGGAGTGTTTTAGAAAACAAAGACTTACTCAGCAACCCAGAAAGTAACGAGGCACAACCATAAACAAAATGTTTTCTCTAGAAAACGTCTGAATCAAATCACTCGCCTGCTGGCACACGCAACTGGTAGATAACAAACTGGACAACTTTCCAAGTGGGTTACGGGGACTACAGCATGCCCTTTCTTTTTCTTTTATTTTTTCCTCTTTGACATTACCTTGTTCCCGAACGTCTCCACTCGCGCTCTGCAGGATGGCGTTCAGAAGTAACAGCGACAACATTATTAGCGAATGTCTGCATTGTAGCGATACAAATTGGCCATCTTTCTGTCGGTGTTTGCTATACATCCCTGTCGCGGTCGGAACCGTGGTCCGTTCTCCCAGGCTCTCGATGGCTCACTCGCGCGGATCCCCCCTCCCGCCTCGTCTTCTTTGGATATGGGAGCGGAGCGCGTGAAAACAAGAAATGGATCTGATTGCGAGTGAGCGTGTAGCTCGCGAGTGATGCGCACGCTCTGCTGCTCGGCGTATGAATGAAGCTATGACTCAAGCGACTGTTCAGAGCCCTGACAAAAGAGGGATTAACCGGCACTCGCCGAGAAGACTTCTCTTTGTGACTTGTTTGGATTAATCGTGTGTATGCCTTCATGCATAT
This sequence comes from Alosa pseudoharengus, assembly GCF_046254945.1. Classification (NCBI taxonomy): domain Eukaryota; kingdom Metazoa; phylum Chordata; class Actinopteri; order Clupeiformes; family Clupeidae; genus Alosa; species Alosa pseudoharengus. The sequence goes on from NW_027468640.1 coordinate 27,712,251, forward strand.
GCAAGGGAAATGATAAATGCACAAAACACCAAATCTGCAAACAAACAAGCGGCTAGTGATTAATGATTTTATCTCACATGATTGATGTGGTTTTGCATATCACGTTGGATATTGGCAATACATCATAATAGGTATGTAATTATCATAATTTATCACGAGGGAATTGGCAATATTGGGAAAGTTGCCAGTTGCCTCATACTACAAGTGATTCTCTGAAAGCCAACAAAACAACAAACTGTCTTGAAAATATGACAAAGTCAGCCAGAGAGGTGTTACCTGTTGCATTTGGGGAAGATAACACACCACAGAAACTCATTGACATCCTCTTAACGCTCAGACCTACCACTTCACATTTTGGAGACACACTAAATGACGTAAGCCTCGGATGCCCTGGGCAGCAGCGATAATGAAAACAGGACTATAAAAGCATATTACTCTATGATAGGTTCAAATGTGTTATTGAGGAAACATTTTTATTATATTATGAAAATTGTTTCTCCATAAGCCAATTAATTGGATGTGGCCTACTCATACTTTTGCTATTACATTACATCATGATTTTTTTTATCTGCAATTTTTTTTTTTATTACATGTGTTTTTCCAATATCATTCATTGCACTGGATGTGAGAGCAGAGACCACACGTGTCTTATACCTTTACATCTTATCTGTCTGGTATAGGCCTTGCTTTTTTTTCTCTTTCTTTCTTTTGCTCTCTTTCTGTAGCTTCAGTGGGGAGGGAGACAAATTGAATTGGACTGTGAGTGCTCTCAGCTTTTTGTTTGCCATCCCTATATCTCAAAGCACAGAATAAATTCTTCCCTCCCTGATCCTCTCAAAAAAAAAATCCTATCCTTTTCCTGCAGCATATTAAAACCATGTGCCCAGCAGTGGCTAAAACCCCATTATGGGATGTTTTGCCAGCATTTGGACCGTGTCACCAGGCCAGGAAGGTGGCCAGAACTGTCTTCTTTTTTCTCTGTAAATGTTTTATACTCGCTGTGTCACTGTCACTCTCAAGCCTCAGAAGTTTGGAGTTATTGTCCGGATTTGTGGTGGCAGAGAGGGGCGGATAAGCAGACTTAACATCCCTCATCGGGAAAATGTGTCCCTTTCTGTCTGACCGCCTCAGCAGTCCTTTAGCCTGCTTAAAAGACTCTGGACACTGTGTTTCCTCATACATTTTGTCCCTCGTTTCCCGCTATAGCCTCTCGCCTCGCACTCCGCTGCTCTATTTCAGTTGGCTTACAGTGGGGGGGTTAAAAGTGTGGAAAACCAAAGGGGTGAACTTCTCTCGCTCAAGCAGCAAATCCCCTCTTCTAACAGAAGGGCCTTCAGAAGCACTCACAAGCCAAAATAGAAAAAAAAAGATGGAAAGCTTGTCGCTAGTGCCGAGCAAGATTCATCTATTCCCTCTACAACAGTTCCTGTCCGTATTTGCGGGGCAACATACTGTGTGGCGGAGAGCAAACTCCATCAGCCCTGAATGTCACCACTCGTCCAAATTAAACTGCGGGTCAGGGATCAAATGCACATCATTCAACTGCTCATCTACATGCAAGAGATTAAACAGCTTGACCTATCACTCCTGTCTTGTGAATCTTAAAGTGGTGGAGGCTTCTCCGGTCAGCTCCCTCTGATAACCCTTTTGTCTTCACGGCACGCAGATGGAAATTTGACTGTTCAAACTCATGCATTGTGCTACAGATTAAAGAGTTGTTTGTCCTTCCAGACTTATTGGCCTCAGATATTATGTGGCAAGAACTCTATGATCAAAAAGTGTGGTGTGTGTTCCCACAATGCTGTGTGCAGACATGGTGTGTGCATATGCGTGCAAAGCTGTTACCAGTGTATGCATGCTTTCCTGACCTCTCCCCTCTCCTCTTGATTTTCTCTCTCTTTGGGATCTTTCATTCTCTCTCCTGTGGAATTTATTAAATTATATTTAAAGTCTTAATAAGCAGTCAATGAGTTGGTAATACTTGAGGCTATGTTAATAAAAAAAAAGGCAATGCATCCATAATTGCATTTAGGCATAGTAAAACTGTCGATGTTGCAGCCTAATTCTCTAAAATGTAGCCTGGGCTAACACACTCCATATTGTATGTCAGTGGTTAGACTTATTTAATTAAATATCGCAAATTTGCCTGTGAGCTCTCTATGGGCGGATTATGAACTTTCAGGCCCCTGGGCCCAGATTAAGATTAATTGTCGCATATGTGGGAGGGGGGGTTTGGGGGTTCTCCCCCCAAATTTTTTTTTATTCGTTTAATGTGATTTCCTGTATTCTGGTGTATTTTGGGGATGGCCAATACTAAATTCAATCAGATTCATAGCCTATATCCTGATTTGTTGATATTGAGGCAAGATTCCATGCAAAGGCTTGGGCTTCAGGGCCCCCTGACCTCTTGGGCCCCTGGGCCCGGTAGGCCCATGCAGTAATCCATCCCTGGAGCTCTCTGTGTGTGTGAAAAGAAGGGGTAATGGTGGTGTTGATGGGGGGCAGCGAGAGTATGTGAGAGTATGTGTGTGTGTGTGTGTGTGTGTGGTGTGTGTGTGCGTGCGTGAGTGAGTGATCATGTATATCCACACCCAGTTTCTGTGGCATGGAACAATTTAATCAAGAACCTCATCACTACCATAATGTGGGTTCCTCCCATTGTACATCACTCTTAATAACCCACATTGTGATTACACTCTATGTAGTCATTTATAATGGACCCATTGATGACTGACAGGGAGAAATCTATTAACTCTTTACCCATTTTCATCAAGCACTTCAATTAATCCAACAATGATCTAATCTGAATCTTGGAATATCTGCAAAATGTTCTCTCTACAAACTTAAGGAGCTGCCATTGAAATAGACTCACAATGTACTTTGTTACAAGCATTTCTTTCTTCTTTTTTATTTATTTGTATTTATTTATCTATCGTTTGAAGGTTTTACTGTCCTGACCCTTTTTGGGTGATTTCAGTTTCACACTATACTTCCTGTCCTGGTCCGCTGCTATTTGGGGTATTGAGCTTTTGTACTGCTGCCTCCATCTGTCCACGAGGTGATAAGCGATCGATGAGACACAGGCTTCTGATTTCCTGCACTATTCAATTTTTAATATCAAGGGCTCCATAGACACAGTCCATTTCAGTTTGTCTGACCTACCTGGCTAGTGGGTTCAGATAGTGTTAGAGAGAGGAGCCAAATATAACAAAGAGGCTCTGCTCACTTTCGGGAGCAGAGAGAGAAAGAGAGAGAAACAGGAACAGAGAGAGAGAGAGGAAGAGAGAGAGGAAGAGAGAGAAAGAGGAAGAAAGAGAGAGAGAGAGAGAGAGAGAGAGAGAGAGAGAGAGAGAGAGAGAGAGAGAGAGAGCCTCTTACCATTCGCTAAAGCATTTTGGCAGATGGGATGTGCTTGTTTGTGTGTGTGAGATGTGTGTGAATTGTTTTTCATTTTCTGAATTGTTATAACACTGTTATAAACTATTTATTACAAGAGTAACAATCAAAGTGAATGGTAGACTATTCATTATCAATGGATTCATTGTCTGACTGACCCATTTGATGGAGGAATACGAAATATCATTATTCAAAATGTTATACGTATGGTGTACTGCCAAAACTCTCTTCTCTGTAAACTGAAATAACATGGTGAGTTGTAAACAACCAGCGAGCATGGAGTGAGTCCCTCCATCTTCCTCTATTACCTGATGGCAGTTACTGCCACACAAGTGACAGTCATGGCAAAAAGACAAACAACAAAAACAACAACAGATAGAACCGAGAGGCCTTTTCCTCATGACAGAACTGCATACTTTCCAAGGCGAATGTCGCTCTGCAGACACTGCAAACAGTAGGATGCATGACCAAAAAAAAGAGAAAGAGAGAGAGAGGAGGAGTAGAGATAGAGAGAGAAAGAGAGGGTATGGGAGAGGGAGACGGAGACACTGACAGAGTGAAACAAGTAGGGGGATATGGTTCATAATGAAGCGTGGAAGCGGTAAAGAGAAACTGGCTGGGTCTACTGTGGGCCCTAAGGGTAGAGCCCTATCACAGAGAACAATGCCCCTCTAAGCTGGCTCGCCTGACGCAAGATAAGTGGCAGAACAGAGGGTTCGCCCGGGTCCTCAAGCTGTTTTTACGGAGATACACAAAAGCTGCACTCAGGAACTCGACACCCCCTCCGACAAAGCTCAGGACACAAGGAGGCACGAAAGAAGCAAGGCAAAGGAAGGGAGAGAGAGAGAGAGAGAGAGAGTGTGTGTGTGTGAGGGAGTGTCAGTGATGACGTGTTTAATGTTGCGTGTGCTTCGTAAACACACCACCCAATAAAAACAAGGGACGGCTCCAACCAGGCGAAGCAGGTAATACTGAGGATTTGTTCCTCCATGTTGTTTTATTGCCTCCTTGTTGAGGGTGGTCGTGTCCCTGTGACGGGTTGGTCATTGAGCTTCAGCAACAGGGACAGTGGATTTGAAATGGGTAAACGCCTTGCTGTCGCTGGAGCATTTACCCATTGCAAATCCATACCAGAGTTACTGAATTGATATTCATGGATTGGTTTGGGAGCAGAAAGCAATGAGAGTCCTGTGGAGAGTCAGTGTTCCTTCTCTCTTCTCCTTCATCTGCTCTTGATGTTTTGTGTCACCAGTGGGGGAACAAAACAAGACTTGTTGATTTGAGAAGCATATGGTCACAGGATCCCGTTGCCATGGCTATTATGGGTTATGTTTTGTGTGGACGTGAATATAAGTGTGTGTGTGGAGGAAGTGAGGCCTTTACATATAAAAACATCCTCATTCATCATTTCCTTCCTCTGAAAATATGCTAATAACAGAACGTCTGCAGAGAATTGCAAGACCCTGAAGCCCCCAGAGGAAATGTGTGTGTGTGCGTGTGTGTGTGTGTGTGTGTGTGTGTGTGTTTATTTGTGCGTGTGCACCACAAGGAAGCCCTATACGCTACTTCAGCCCAGTTCCACGCATGAACAACACTGACAGAGCGGGAGTGTGTGTGTGCGCATGCGTGTGTGCGTGTATGTGTGTGTGCGCGCGCGTGTGTTATCTCAATTATTTTTTTTAAATGAGACGCCCTACAGTGGTAGGTTCAAATTGATAAATAAAACAGGGACATTTTTCACAGAGGAATGTGTGTGTGTGTGTGTCCCTCGTGTGAGCCCTGGGCTTTTGTGAGAAATGAGGAATTCTCCCCACATGTTTGTGGCCAAAAAATGACACAAAAAAGAGAAAGAGAGAAGGAGAGGGGAGAGGATAACTTAATTAACTGCTGTGAGAGGATGATAACGAGGTTGCATTCAGCCTCTCTAGTAATTGTGTTTCACACCATCCATTTGGAGAGGGGTCATTGCGTGTCAGGGGACCGCACACGAAGCATAGATAAGACGCCTCATTACGTATGCGAGCGATAAGAAATGTCTCCCGGTGCAAAACTGACAAAAAAAAGAGAGAGGGGGTTTGGAGGGGTTTGGGAGCAGTGTGTGTAGAATTTCGACTCCATCCTAGAAAGGGGTTGGTCTATTTTGCCCTCGCATAATTGGTTGTTAAATAAGTAATATTTAAGAGTGAGTTTGTATCCAGTTGAAAATGAAGCCAATAAATCACTTCACTCAATGGGATGTTTTTTAGGGAGGGTTGTGAGACGTTGGCTATAGGAGCCGTTTGCCAGAAAAATAGAGCTTCTGATATGAACAGATTTATCTTGGTTGCAGAACTTGACAACTGATGTGCATGATTTTACTTTAATAACCTTTACAAATAACAGAGATCTCATTGGAAATCAATCTAAGAAAGCATTTCCTTGGCCATTAAATTCAACCTGACAGCAATCAAACCGCAACCAGGGAAACATAATTTGCAATGGAGCAGACGAGCACATAATCCATTGGAGGGTTGTGCATGTAGCCTACCAATAGGCCCTGCGGTTTTTTGGGTAGATTCTATGCCACATCAGGCCTATTTGCACTGCAGGAAAATGACAAAGTGACACGCTGCTGATCGTCCTGCTGTGTAAATCTTCATTTTCAGAGCCGACTGTCGAGAAAAGCACTCCTGAGACACACTGCCCTGGTGGAGCTGCCTGACCGTATCAATCGATCATCTCAGGGGTGATTACACTGGTGATGGAGCTCAGTGGGGGGGGCTGTTGGCCCATCCAAATGGATCAGCTAGTGTAATGATGGATTGGTATGGATATCGCACATCATGAAATTTAGGTCTAAATCTCGATCGGTAGCCTACATCAACCCAGAGGTTATCTGTGAAACAAGGCCAGATTATAGGCCTAGGGGAATGGTTAGAGTGTTGTCATAAGATCATGTCTTGCATTCAGCTTAGAAGGCAATAGGCCTGACTGAGCTTGGTGATTTGGTTTACCCTGTCACACTGAATGCCCAATTAGTGATCATCAGTGATCTTTAGTGACAGTTACATCTATGCAATAACTAGGCTAGGCAGTTGTGGGCTATCCTACCCATGATCTGACATAGGAAGCGATCCAAATCCGAACTGAAATTAAGTGGATCACATGCTCCCCCTTGTGAATATTTTGTCAGCATAACCCTGGGGCCCTTTGAGACTACAGTGCTGTTTTTGTTCCCAAGGGACATAATCTTTTTCCACAAAATAATATAAAATCTGTAACGCTACCATATGTTTCATCACATATGTGGATTAATGATTCATTATTCATCAAAAGTAAATAACCTACATTATTATGGCCAACTCAAAAGATGTCACGAGACTGCGCAAACGTTTTGCAGCAATGACTCCCTTCAACCTGGGATGAGACGAGTTCAGTGGCTTGCGTTTACATCATGGTGACTGACGTTACGGGAGCGCCTTTGTGTAGTAGTAAAGAACTTCTTCTACTTCAAGTATGACGGGTTGACACAGTGATACTAATAATTGTAGGGATCTTTGACAAGCGGTGTTTGTCTGGTTTGGTTGTTTGAATAGAAAAACAATGTCTGCCAATGAAGATCAAGAGGTAATTTGCACAAATATGTTAAGCCATATCGTTCGTCCGTGCTAGTTAGCTAGCTTACGAGAACAGCATCCGTAGTTGTAGCTTGCTAACACGACACTTACAAACTAGTTAACGTTACAGTCTTAGCGTAATGTCACTTATAGGTAGGTTTGACCATACCAATGAATCGTTATTTTGAATCAGTTTACTGGTTTCATATGAGTCATACGTCAGCTAGTCCATGCTGGGTTTAAACTGTCTCATCTTGTCATCCCATGTGATTACCGTGAACGAAAGTTAGCAATAACTTAACTTAGCTAGGTAGCTGAAGCAGACTGGACCTCTGATGTTCAGATGGATCATAATCGATAGGCGGCTAATCTATAATCAACAGTCAATGTGTCTGATGTTAACTTATCCAAGAGACAACGGTACCTTAACGTTACCTACTGTATGCAAGCAAACGGGCACTTCGCTAGCTTTACTGGGCTTTTATTTATTTATTTTAACTAACGCAGGTTAACTCATCTTTTGATGGTTAGATTCAACTTTACTGTCATTGTACAGAGAATTCGAGTACAGAGACAAAGACATTACTTACACGCTTTACCAGCAGCTAATTTCAGGGAAGGGGTCATGTTATTGTTAATCTGCTTTCAATGTTGCATTTACAGATGGAGCTGGAAGCTCTTCGTTCTATATATGAAGGGGATGAGTGCTTCAAGGAACTCAGTCCGACGTCTTTCCAGTTTAGAGTGAGTCATTTCTGCTAGTCGTATCAGTCCAACGTGCCACCCGAAACCTGTTGCTAATGTTAATAGTCGATTGGATATGTTGTGTTGTTGAAACCACTCAAAAGGATGTGTGATATTGGTTACTAGCCCGGTTGACACCAGACCCCAGTCCCCATATCTCAATTGAAATTGAAATTTGGTTCGTCTGGGTTCTCCCAGGCTATGTTATTACATGAGTTGCTGATGTAAGATAGCCTAGTAGGTTAATTCTACAGGTGCACTATAGGTGGTCATTACTTGTGCCAAGTAACAGTTTTATCTTCTGTCTTTAGATAGGAGATCACGAAGACCCCAAAGCTTTTCTTTTGGACGTTTCATGGCCGGAGACATATCCTGAAACTGCCCCTCAGTTAACCTTACAAGCCTTTTTCAACAATAGAATGTAAGCCACGTTCTTAGCAAAGTTGATCAACACAACATAATTTACAGTATAGTATATACACCTTGTTAGATTCGTTTAAGAAGTTAATATGCTTGTGTAATTCTACTCTGACAATATCAGTTGTCTTTCTTGCATAACTTAAGAACCTCCTCTGCATTTTAAAGTATAAAACATGTACACCACTCTGTTTCCTGCTGGTTTGTTAGATCTCCGACCACAAAGCAGGATATTATCTCTAAGCTGGAGGAGCAGGTGGAAGCTAACCTGGGCACAGCCATGATGTACACATTGTTTGAATGGGCCAAAGAAAACCAAGCAGATCTGATGGAGCATCACCAGCCTGTGAAGGATGCAGCGGTCAGTCCCTGTGCTGTTTGTTTCATGTTGGTTTGCTGTCTGCTGATCTCTTTCTTTTTCTCTCTCTCTCTCTCTCTCTCTCTCTCTCTGGCTTTGCATATTTGCCTATTTTGTCAAAATGCAAGAGAAACTATAATTTGTCCACTTAAACTACTGAACTTGGTTCAGTAACTTTTGTCATCTTGTTATTAATCTTTTTTGTCATCTTGTTATTTGGTTAAGACTCTTAACCCCAGCAATGAAACATCGAGTCCTGTGTGTTCAAACAAGAAGAAGGAGAAGAAAGAGCAGCTGACCAAAGCACAGAAGAGGAAGATGATTTCACGTACAGGTATGTGCATGTTTTGCATATGCACAACTTATTTCTCTGTCTGTCTCTATACTACAATGATAATGTTGAATTTATTACACATGTAGTGGAATTTATTCTGGTTGATTACCACTAAATTGTGTTCTGGTGTTTTTTTTTTTTTTTTTACTTATGTGTTTGCAGATAATAAAGGAGAGCTTCCTCGAGGTTGGAACTGGGTAGATGTCATCAAGGTAAAGGAAGAATTTGTTGCGAAATCACATCATTTGATGTCACATTCTACATTGTCATTACCTAGCCAGATATAATCTGAGATAAAGGCTGGGCAATTATAATTTTGTTCCAGTAGAGGGCAATATATGACCTTTTCTTGAAACAGTTTCAACCTCGTTGACTTTTCTCTCTCTCCCTCCCCCCACATAAACTTGTTGACGATGTACATCCCACATCAGCATGTAAGCAATTCTTTTTTTTAAGTTCTATTTTAAGCACTTTATCTCATTAATTTTACTCAACCCCCTGCCACTGCATGTAATTTACATGTAAAGGCGCACTATTAAAAGTTGTAGTAATGCTGTCTTAACGTATCCATACTACAGCTGAGCAAAACGGGAGGAGCCGCAGAGGACTAGACGAAACAGCAGGCGAATGGAAGGAGGCAGAGATGGGGAAAGATTGATGGATAAGGTGGTGAAGAGGTCTTAAGTGGATGATTGGAGGACTGACGCTGTCCGTCTCGCGTTTTCTGGAGAGAGTACAGAGTGCAAAGTAACCTCTCGACACACACGCTTCAGACAGGGTTATTTGAGGTTCTCCAGAAGATGGGTTTCTCTTTGCATTGGGGGACTGTCAGACCACTACACAGATGTTTAGCTTTTTAAGGTCATGTGAGCGAGGGGTAGACTGAGAAGTCTGAAGCAGCTTTGCTTTTCCCTCTGCTGTCTGCTCTTGAGTGTTTTTTGCTGTGCAATTTAGATAAAGTTGCAGAGTGTGTGAGTGTGTGTGTGTGTGCGTGCGTGTGAGAGAGAGAGAGAGTGTGTGCATGTGTTTGTGTCTAAAAGTCTATGAGTTGTATTTGAGTGTGTTTGTATCATTTCTACGAGTTTCCTTTGCAGTATCATGACGATGCCATACATACAAATGTGTTGATAGTCTAATCGCACAGGCTGCCAGTCTCCTTATCCAATGGTAGATGCCATCCCACTCAGAACTCTCACCTACCTCAAATGTAAAGGTGGAAGAAAAAAAACACAAAATGAGTGAGATAAACAAGGTCAAGATCCAGACACAGAACTCAAAAGAACGGAAGACTAGGCCTACACATTAATTCTTGTTTTCATAGGGTTCAGTGATTGATTATAATTTAATGACGTCTGTTATTTTATTTAAATTCTGGCTGGTGTGCAATGATTAATTAAATGGAAACGTGCTGGAAACAGATCTAAAAAAAAAAGGACCTTTCCCTGTAGGCTTTACACTGTATGTGTGTGAAAGGAACACTTTTTAAAATAAAATACTTTATAACCTATTTTTGATGTCTAATGTGATTCCTCCCCCATCCCCTTTTAAATCGAAATGTGTTATGAAGTATATTATGTAGGCCTACATGTACTCTGTTCACTTGCTGGGGGCATGTGAATAGTAGTTTTTAATCCCCAAGTATATTACTCACAGACATAATAAGTTCCCATGGCAATGCATGTGAGTTTCAGAGGTGAACAACTTACTCATGCTGAAAGACCTTGCTATTAAGGCATTAGACGTCATGCAGGAGTCTGAGTTGAAGGATATTTCAAGGAATGCGTTGTTTTGGATCGAAAAGAGTCCGAAATGAGTTAAAAAGATATATACTAGTCATTGTCCTCATTAAACCTTAACAAGTTGCCAAACACGTCGGAGTACATTAACCTTTTTTTCCCCTGAGAGACAGACGTGCTTGTTGAGCGAGTAAGGTATCACGTTTGCTGTGAAGAAAACTTGCGCGCAACGAGGAGTCGGTTCATGCAAGTCTGCGGAACATGTAGAGACATTTCTAATGGAGGGTATAATTCAAAATTAATCAGACAAGGCTATTGGCGAAACGAAGAGTGCTTATATCCTCAGGGGTTTTCATATGTTTTGCAAATTAACACGTTAACCGCCACATTGCCAGCTATGTGGACATACTACAGGAACGGAATTGGACCACCAAAGAAGAGAAATGGAGTAAGTTGAAATTGTCTTGATATAGAGATACCTTAGGTTTCGTTTATGTTACTATAACTGACTTGCCAGTATAAGAAATAATATCTCATGAAATCTTACAAATTGAAAGGATAAAACTAACTGGTCATTATCAACTGATTTAGTTGAGTTCTGAATTAAATGTTTTATAGGACAACATAGAGACTGTGAACTTCCCACCCATTTGTAATGAAACATCAAAGCCTTTAAAACAGGTGAGTATACATTCTTGGATGGGAGAATCTTGCAGTAATTTTCACCAATAGAACAATTCCTATACATCTCAATGCATCCATCTTAGGACCTTAGAGAGAAAAAGCAACCCATACCTACATCTGAGAGACTTCAGCAGCTCTTCTTTTCCAACTCTCTGATAGACCATGGTCCTCTTAAAAGAACGGTCAACGTGAAAAAGGTAGGAATATTCGTACAGAAATTATGGATTTACATTAAACAAAATTAAAACAAAAATCAAGAATTTTAGTTCTTACCTTGTTGGTGAATTCATTTATGTTTGATAGAAATCTGAGGATCGGTCAAAAGTCTCCCATGCTAAATTGAGTCCTGAAACGGAGTTTGAGATCAAGTACCATCTAAGAGTAAGTATATGTCTGTTTCTCTTTAAGAGTAGGCGTAGGTTGCTAAGTGTTTTATTTTCATAGTAGGCCTATGTGGCTGACATAATACAACACGTGTACTTTTTGCATAGAGTAATCTTCAGCAGCGTCATTGTAAACCTCACACACTAAACTCTAATCTGGAGAAGAGGGCAGAGGATGTTCTGAGCCTGCTGCAAAATCAGACCTTCATTTTGAAGGTAAGGCTATGAGGAAACACATAATGCCTAACCATTAAGAGTAGCCTACCCTAATCCTTCTAGAGAACCATTCTGGTGCTGAATGGCATTACAGCCCTAGTGTAACACATCCAATCTAATTTGATTCATACAACTAAGTCTTAGAGATATCAGAGGCAGATGTGTATAGTGTCTGCTACCTGTCCATGCTTCAGGACCATGCTCTCAGCGTCCTGCTGGACCTTGGTGGACGTGAAGAACCTCCCAAGTTCCTTCAGAGTTTTCCAGCCCAGGGAGAGGAGGACGAGGAGGCGCAGGGAGGAGAGGAACCCACAGGGGGGCAGATGGTGAAATCATTGACGGAGTGTACGACAGACTCCCAGAGCTCTCTCCCGAAGGAGTCCGTTTCTGCCTGCGCTGTCCCTGCTGCTCCTGCTCTCTCTGAGGTGGCTGGCCCAAGTCCAAAAGCTCTGACCCATTCAGGTGCCACCAAGAACAAGGCTGTCACACCTTGCCCTGCCAAGCAGCGGAGGTTTATGGTTTACATCTGTGGAGGATACCGTGGTAAGGATCACCTATGCAGTGTCACTAGAGGAAAGGGAACCCCTTGGTTGTGGGGATGTCCATACTGTGGGCCGTAATTTGAATGACAATCGGAACTTCGGAACTCTGACATGTCAAACACATGGACCAGATAACATCTATGTACAAATATTTACGTCAATATGTATAATACATAAGCATGTGTCATGTTAGACTATATGCCAATTAGGCACTTGTGTGTTCCAGAGCAGATTCAGGTCAGGGTCTATAATGTCAACGTTATTACTCGTATGTCGTTCATGCATAATTCACACCTCTTGTGTCTTTTCAGGGACACAACTAGTGGGTCATTGGGTCAATGGCTGGTCGTCACGGTATAAACATTTGTGTTAACTGCTCAGTCATAATTTCTCATCCGTGTCCCCCTTTCAGACACAGTGACAGAAAGGCAGGTTTTGCGGGATAATGTTTATCCACGACTCTATCTGTACTGCAAGCAGCGGGGCTATGATTTCAAAATGGTGGACCTGCGTCTGGGTGTCCCTGACCCCATCACTGAGCAGAATGACTCAGTAGAGCTGCACTTGGAGACCCTGAGAGAGTGTCAAGAAACAGAGGCAGCAAACTTTTTTGTAAGTTCTAGGGGGAATTTTTTTTTGTTAATGACAATCCTCCATCTCATTAAATATATTTGTAAACTTGTTGCATTAGGACTCCATATTTCAGGTTGGCATAACTTTTATCTCTCTTTTAAACTCCATCCATCTGTTTTTTATTAGATACTATTCTGGTATACTATTTCAAAATGAATGATGTAACAACCTTGACCTATTTTATAAGGTTGTACCACAATTTCATTTCAAAGTAATAGGTTCCATGATAAATATATTCAATCGCTGCCCATTAATGTCTGGGCCCCAATTGGCTTGCAGAGAAGTAGGCCAGTTGTCTGAACTGATAGATATTTATAGTTGTGTTGTCCTATTCTGATGTATTTTCTGGCAGGTGTTTGCTGGCCAGAAGCACGAGGTGCCGACCCCACCTCTCAGGATCTCCCAGCATGCATTTGAGTCCATCCTGAAGGTCGTGGAGTGCGACCGAAAGAAGCGTTCCAGGAGACGACCGCAGCTTGACGAGCTCTCCTCCGACTCCCAGTCCAGCGTGACTCCGAGTGACGCGGAGAGCAGCTTCGCCCGAGGCTTGAGCCACGATCAGGAGGACCTTCCCCAAGGCTCGGCCACGTTGATTAGCTCTGAAACGGCGGTGTCCCAGACCTCCCTGTCCGACGGGGAGGACACGGGCCTGGCGAGGGGCTGGGTGGATTTCGACCGAGATCTGACGCTTCTGCTGGCCTGGTACAAGCTGGATGAGAATCGTGTCCCTGCAGAGTACCGGCTGCTGCCTGTGAGGTGTGTGAGGGTCTTTCAGCTCCTTTCGTTTCCTTTACATAGTATATTCTATTTCACTCAAGGGACAGACATGCAGATCTGCCTCCCATTTGTACTTGCAAGTGAGCACTTGTGTACAAGTTCTCTCTTAGGAATGGCAGGCAGATATGAAAAATTTTGATTTCTCCCTTTGATTGAAATAGATACTCTCACACAGATTTCCCACCACCCAAAAGACTTTAAGCAATACTTAACCTAGATTCCATGGATAAACAGAACAAAACATTCTGTTAGTTATGAAAATGCCCTCAGAAAATAGAATCGATGGCCATGGGATTTACAGAGTGTATGCTAGTGTGTATAAATAGTATCTATTATGTAGTTAAGATTAGGCTGCCATGGCTTATTACTATGGCCTTTCCTTACAACCCCGTACAACTTGAACAGCAGCTTTGTCTGTAGTGTGACGGTATGGGATGATTTGTTTGGTTCCCATGGCTATGGCCTTAGCATTTGTATTGTTTTTGGTTATGGTGTTTGAGTGTCGTAAAAATGGTCGTCAGGATGCAGTGAGAACGTCCCACTTAAGCCAACTGTGGAGGTAGGCAACCATTCTGCAAATACAAAGGCTCCCTCTGTCTATCTCTCTCTCTCTCTCTCTCTCACACACACACACACACACACACACACACACACACACACACACACACACACACACAACCCAGAGCCATCTAAGTTGGTCTTAAATTACCCTGACAATCAGTCTGAATTTAATGTTCAAGATTTACCGTTGGTTTCAAATGGAGTTGAAGCAGTCCATCATGACTCCTTCCCTGAAGATGACGGCGAGGAAATAAATCCAAAGTTCAGCGAGGACAGTCAGTTCTATTAAAAAAACACAACAGCAGTGACCGCAACCCATTCCTCATTTTGACGCACGTTAATATAAAGTGATAAAATATGAATTAAGGTCGGTGCTACTGGGTGGGAGTAGACTGTAAGGAAAACACCACTCCAATCTGTTTTTCATACAAAGCCATTATTTGTGTTGAAGACTATGAATTATGGAGGGAAGTAACCACCCGGGCGAACCAGCGTCCTTATGGCCACTGATGGTATGAATTATTAAAATCACCATTACTGATGGCAGCTTTTAGGTTTAGTATCATATTGCAAGGGGGACATGTAAATCAGTTGCCAGCTCATACATTTGATTCCCTATTGTGTGTGTGCTACATTTAGGCTACAATTCAGCATGGGTTCACCTTGTCTGAAAACGGATATATGAATGTGTGTCTGGCTATGTGAGACTACACACTTCCCTCAAGAATAGACCCTTTCGAGAGAGTTCCATTATCAGCATCATAGTTGGGCCCACAAGACTTCCTTTTTAACATTCCATATGTTATCTTAATGCAGAGGAAGTAGATTGGGGCCCAAATAGAACGTTCAAGCATTGTTTTTGTTTTTATTGTTGAAAGGGTCTATAATGCCTTACGCTCAGATGACTAAGATGTACTATTTTAAGGATTTTGTCTTGAACTGTAGCTCACCTGTGATTGGTGGCTGAATCTGAGGACAGGAACAGTAACCATTGGTCGCATCTATTACACATTAACTTCCTGTCCTTCCAACTTAACTTTGTACTTAATGCCTCTGTTCTTTCTGTCCTTCCTACCGAACTTCCTACTTCCTGTCATCATCAGCACGCACCACCCTGACTTCCTGAGCCGAGACGGCCAGCGCAGGCGGAGGGGGAGGAAGGCGTGGCGCACTTCCTGTCGACAGCTCTGGGCGGTGCTGAGGCGATGCGCACCTGTGGCTCTTGGGGAGGAGGCAGCCGCTCACCTGCTCCGGACAGGTGAGTGTGTGCTCGGGCTCATATTGGTGTGAACATTCACGGATGTGCGTCATGTCTCTGTATGTGTGGGTGTTTATCTGAAGCCCATGACAAATTTGTGTTTTGTGAGGTTTTTGTGACAGAAGATAACAAAACTAAATAAATAAAATAAAGATAAACAAATGCCACATAAACTGAGGAAAAATATCTAGATGATTTTGTGTGAATAGATGGTAGTAATAAATAGTCAGCATATTAAAAATCTTGCTAAACATCCAATGTACTGTATTATCAAATTTATATTAATGGTGCAAGTCTCCTCTTTCTGTTATTTGTATTCACCCTTTCTCTCCATCTTATCTCTGTCTCACATTCTTTCTCTCCCTCATTCTGTCATGGGTGGTGTGTGGTGTGCCCGGCCCCAGTGTTAGACTGGGAGGTGGAGCAGGGTCTGTCTGCGCTGAGCCCCCCCGAAGCCTTCTGCCACTGCTACAAGAGGATAATCCCCGACCTGCTGTACAACCTGTGCAGCGAGCACGCCGCCAACTACATCGACCTGCTGAAGGGCCAGGGCGAGGTCAACCCCACGCTCCATGCGGCCCACCAGAGAACCATCCAGAACATCCACAGCAAGGTAACAAGCAGAAGATGAAGGTGGGGGGGGGGGGTTGTGGGAGGAATATATGCAGGCAGAGGTACCATTTTACATTCACTGACTCCTGGGGAAAGGATAAAAGTGGGAGGAAATTGGAAGCCGGGGCTGGTTGAGCAGGAGAGTGACAGGAGCAGACATAATGAATGGGGCGAGGGAGAACGAAATAGGAAGAAAATAATGGAGCAATTAATAGACCGAGGCAGATAGGAGTAGTGAACAGGACCTAGTCCTATTAAGCTGTAGCGGCTCATCACCCCAACCGTGATTAAATTGTCTGTATTAACGAATGGTAATCACATTATGACTCTGCCTCAGAATTCGGATATCATATTTTTTTGACAGCTGCGCCACACAAACATCTATGAGAGGAACGTGGGCTGGGGACGGAGAGGCCTGAGCCCCAAGCACAACAGATCCCACCTGTTCTACACGGAGCGCCTCTGCTCACATTTCCAACGCACAGTCACCTCCTCCCTCAACCGGTGAGAAGGCCTCATGGCCACCCCAGCAGCATAGTTTCATCGATCTGACTGAAACATTTTTCCGGCCCCAGCAGTGGCGCGACTGGCTGGGGCACCTGCACCATACGCCGGCGACCCGGGTACGATTCCCGCCCCGTGGTCCTTTCCGGATCCCACCCCGACTCTCTCTCTCTCTCACTTCCTGTCAATCTCCACTATCCTATATAATTAAAGGCATAAAAAGCCCAAAAAATATATACTTAAAAAAAAACAACACATTTTTCCCATCTTAAAGTATCAAAAGGTGCAAATGTATATTGAGAAAGAGTCATCAATAAATAATGATATTCATGTCTATTGGCTTGAAAGCTTTCCACACCAAACTGACCTTGGTGATATTTTGGTGATATTTTGAGGCAGGAAAACATTTTTTCTCATTCAAAGGTTTCGGAGGCAAAACGTGAATGGTAACAAAAGTTCCATGAGCTGACCTCTGCTCTGTAGAGTACTTTTTCAGTAGCCTGTGCTGACTGTCCATGCCGGACGTGTGCCTGTGATCCTGGTGTGAATTCAGTTCAGGAAATGCAGTGTTGACTGTTGTACAGTTCTTTTTAAGCACAAGTGGAAAGTGCATGTTCATATTTCCTGACTCCTCTCTAGATTAAAGAGGTCCAACTATCCCAGTTTGCTAATTAGGACCACACTTGAGTAATGAGAGCACAAACGAGGGCGAGAGAGCAGTGTGGCAGGCTCTTTGAACGTTATCTTCTTCCACTCTGCTTTTGTAATATACAGCAACTGACCGTTTTAATTCAATGTGTGCTTAAGGGTGATGGAATCAACCAGAGTGAAAGACTCCTTTGATGTGAGGAGGAGAGCTACCTCTAGACAACAGATGCAGGAGGAGATTCTTCGCCATATCCGACATGGTCATGCGCTGTATGTTAAATCGAACAACCTTCCACCTACCAGAACGTTCTGCCAAAAAAGGTGATTACAGGAGTTTCATATGCCCACACCTGTCATGTCTTTGCAGAGATAAGGGGCATGTTTTCAGACAGGAAGTCCTGCTGGAGATCAGAAGGGTTGTGGAGGGGGCACCACAGACCCCCGTCATAGTGCTGGGAGAACCCGGCTGGGGGAAGAGCACCACCCTCGCTAAAGTGGCTCTGCTAATGCCCAGCTGGATACCTGGGTGAGTGTGCACGCACGCAACCACGCACGCAAACTACACTTAAAGGTTAAGTCGTCAGTTGTGTTGTTGATATTTGAACTCAAATCAAATCAAATTCCACTCCAACACTGTCAGTAATGTACACATCGTACAGTATGTGTATTTTCAGAGGTGTTCTTCTGTCTTTCTGCTATCCGTGGTGTGACTGCCTCTGTCTGTTTTGCCAGTGATGTGAGGGTGCAGCTGTGCTTCGTGGGCTTGACAGCAGAGAGCAGAAATGTGCGGCTGCTGCTGCAGAGTGTGTGCACGCAGCTGGCGGAGGCCTACGGCTGTCACGCAGACATCTCAGAGGTGCTGAGAAACACACACACACACACACACACACACACACACACACACACACACACACACACACACACACACACAGAGTTTAACATGAACCGCCCCCCAAGAAACTCACACTCAACAAAGGAACACATTGCATACAACCTACAGATGTAAAGCACCTGTGCACTCAGTAACCTTACACACACACATACTACACTCATATCTTCGTCCATGACCCCATCCTCTTCCTCCCCAGTCTCTCCCTCTTTTGGCCAGCGAGCTGCGCACATTGCTGGGCCTGGCCAGTGCGGAGCGCCCTGCGGTCCTCGTGCTGGACGGCCTGGACGAGTTGTCCCAGGAGCATCAGGCTGATGTGTCCTGGCTGTGTGGGCCCCTTCCTCTACATGTCTATGCCATTCTCTCTGCCACCACAAACTCCACTGCTGCCCTGGAGCTGCAGGTATGGAGAGAGAGAGAGGGAGGGAGGGAGGTAGGGAGAGAGGGATGGAGGCAGGGAGGGAGGAGGTGCATTCACATAACTGCACATACTCACATTGCTGTATTTTACCTTATTTTATTTTTAAATGGCCTTGTTTAATAGTTTTAAATGGCCTTGCTTTATTACTTTGTTGCATTGGCCTACACTGCACTGAAACAGTCATGCTAATAAAGCACATTTGAATTGAAAATTGGAAGGGAGGAAAAGTGGGAGAGACACAGAAAAGCTGATCGGGAGTGGTTGATAGAGATAGATACAGACAGGCAAAAGTGGGAAGAAGACAGATTAATGGATAGCAATATTTATATTTAACCCTTAAAGGAGTACCGTCACACTGGTGTGACGGGAATGTTGGGAAATTAACATTCTAAAGAATATCTGGGTTCATTGAATTCAACATAGAATTTTAGAACCTTCAATTGTTGCGGAACTTAGAATGTTCAAAAACCTACACCTTTAAGGGTTAAGGAGAGGATGAAAGGTAGGGAGAATAGAAGAATAAAGAGGATGTCAAGCCGAGAGAAAAGGTGATTCTTGGGTTTTGAAGGAAAAGAATAAACTGTGCATCTTGTTACAGTACAGTTGTCTATTCCTGCCTCAAACAGCAGACATGTTGATTATATACCTATGCCCTGTGCTGTGACTGCAGGCCATTTTCATGCTATTAGATTTATTGACTCGCCCTTCTCCATCCACGTCCATTACAGAAACGTTCTCATGCCCAGGTGATTTATTTGCCCCCCCTCACCCCTGAGGAGGTCTCCCAGGCCCTGGAGCTCATGCTGGAGGCAGATGGCCGGAGGCTCCAGCCCCAGCAGTGGCAGCTGCTCCAGCAGGCCTGCCTCTCCTGCCCTTCCCCTCTCTTCCTGGAGGCCGCCTGCTTCGAGACCAGGGCCTGGAGTTCTTTCTCTCCCCAGGAGAGGCTCATCCTGCCCGGGGACCTGGCGAAGCTCTACGGGGCCGTGCTCGCCCGGCTGGAGCGCGAGCACGGAGAGCAGCTGGTGCGACGGGCCGCTGTGCTCGTCTCGCTCTCCCGCGCCGGCGTCACCGAGGACGAGCTCCTGGAGCTGCTGGCGCGCGACTCCCAGGTCCTCCGTGAGGTGGACGCCCCGTCCCATCAGCCCTCAACATCCTCATCCTCATCCTCATCCGACAGCCTTCCCAGAGTGCCGAGCGTGCTGTGGGCGCGCCTGCGCCGGGCCTTCGGTCCTCACCTGACGGAGGTGGAGAGCGACGGCACCTGGCTCCACCGCTGGAGCCACCTGGAGTTCGGCCGCGTCGTCGTGCAGCGCTACCTGCGCTCTGAGGACTGTAGGAGGGTCGTGCATGCCGACTTCGCAGACTACTACAGAGGACGCATCAGCGGGAGGCACACTGAGGTCTTCCAGCCTTTGGCCTGGGTCTTAAACGAGGGAGAGGAGCGCAGGAAGAATTACGTGTTCAACCTGCGGAAGCTCCATGGGCTGCCCTACCACCTGGTCCACTCGGGTCAGATCATGCCCCTGATGGACGAATGTATTTTCAACTACGAGTTCCTCTTGCACAAAGCGTGGGGTCTGTCTGTGCTTCACATCGAGGAGGACCTGAAAGCTGCTGTTATACCAGATAAGTAAGAGCAACAGCTTATGTTCGAGGTCCCCCAGCAGAGTTCAGCTGCTAATGTTATATTGTTGCATGTTCACGTTTTTTTTTTTCTCTCCATAGTTGTGCTTGGGTGTTTGACCGCCTGCTTACTTGTGTGTGATCACTTGTGCATAAAGCATTCTTTATATGTGAATATTTATCATCACCAACAATACCAAAAGCACATTGTCCATCTCCGTCATCCCCTCTTCTCTACACTCTCCCTTCCTCCGCACATTTCTTCATTCTCCATCTGCTCACCTCCTCCCACTAATACCCTCCCTCCTCTCACCTCCTCTTTTCTGCACACCAGGGAGCTGCTGGATGTACAGGTGTTATCGCAGGTGCTGGTCCTATCCAGGGCCGTTCTCCTGCAGGACCCATGCCAGCTGGCCTCTCAGCTTTTGGGCCGTCTGGCCCAGATAGTCTCCCAAGACAAACCAGTGGCTCCAGGTACACACACGCCGAATTTCCACCATAGAGTTTACAAACTGACACTGAGATTTACTTCAGAAATTTGACAACATTTAATTAAAGAGCTCTAGGGTTTGGTAGATTCTATATAGATAGTATACAACTGTTAGGTCCGGTCGAATTATTTATTTATTTCTGATTGGACAAGAGGAGTTTCCAAACATTTTGATAGTTTACTGGCTGCTTTGCTTTGCTACTTATTTGTTAACTCAACTCAAGTTGGCTTTAATAATACCAAAAATATGCAAAGCTGTCATAAAGGATAAATGGTGAATATAAAACATGAAACATATTTCCTTTGCTTTCTGCCTTCAGTATTGCTTGACAATACTCAACTAATAATGTTTATAATAATAATATTACACTTTTCCATCACCCCAGTCTTTTGGTTTGTCCTTGTGAGAGAAGTCTCTTGTCCTCTGCAGTTTTGTATGTTTTAAATTTACAGCTGAGGGACCTGTTAAGAGTTTCTTCAGATTGCATCAGACTAGCAAAATTGTTTTCTATGATAACCTCCAAGATGATATCTCTCACAAGGATATGGAAATCCTCTAGAGGTTGAGGTCTGACAGACTATCACACTAACTGGCATAGCTTGCCTCTAGCACAGCACTTTAACAGGTCACTGATGGCCTTAAGATCAACATAGTGTTTCTCCACCACACATGTCTTTCGGTAATAACACCTCAAGAATTGCACTTCATATTTTCAGCACTAGTCCATGACGTACACACAGGTATTATGCTTCAGTAATGAAACATGCATTTCTTGCAAAAATTGGCTGTTATTATTGTACCCGTTTAACAATTGTGCTGAGTAGTTAGTGACAATACTTCAGACTTCAGTGCAGTCATTTAAGATGAGCATTCCTCAATTCTGGCAAAAGATGATTGATGTTTCAACTCAACAACCAATGAAAATGACACTGTTCCCTTCCATTATCTTTAAGCTAAGTATGCATGGAAATAAGGTAAAAGGTTGCATCCCACTTCATACTATGAGAACGTTTTGGAATCGTGCCACACAGCTTATGTAGAAACTTTTGGCACATTTGATCCTCATGTTTTTTAATTTTAAGGACTGAGGGTGCACGCACAGTAACTTTTTCTTACACAGTTTAAGTCAAGGGCTCACTGTATGTCATCCTCATGGTATCTGAAAATGGCAAAGTTACAAATCATATTACATAATGAAATGTTTAATGAGAGAAGGCAGATTTAGGTTTGATATAATGATATATATATATAAATATAGTGTAAATGATCCAAAGGACCATTTAGCTGTATAGGTAGGTGTTGGTAGGCTAACAGCAAGGCAAGAAATTCCTATCTCTGGAGAGGATGTGTTCGCAAGCTCAGTTGAGTTTCTAGTGCCTAGTTAGATCCTCAGAATCAGTCAGCTCAGCAGTGGCCTCATTAAACTAAGTCAATCTGTTGCATTGGCTGAAAGAAAACATGAAGAAAAAAGAGGAATAAAACAACTGATTATCTGGGATGTTACTGTTCCCTTTGAATGAAAGAATATTGTTATCAGTGTCCATCTTTTGCACCCCTCATTATTTTATGATAAAGAGAGAGATTCATTATTTTAAATTGAACTATTAATGAATAAAGTAATATCTCATTTCAATACTCACAGATCATGTTGAACTAATGAATTGTTCACTCATACCCTATGAGATCATGATTAGTATACAATAGCTAAAACTATAACATATGTTATATAAAATGAGCTCCACCTTGAAGGAGAACTTGAATTTAGGCATCCTGAGGAAACAGCACCCTACTGTGTCTTACTCCTGTGGCAGATCCAGAGGGCCCGCAAACTCAGGAGTCTAGGTTCCTCTCTTTGATTTGTGAAGAACATAGTAATGAAGTAACCATAACATACACCCTAAAACTGGGTATAGTATATATTTAGGCAGTATTGCAGTATAGTACAACACTCCATGAGCTACATGGGCTAAATTATATGATACTCTACCTTCCTGTTGAATGTTGGCATCTTCAGGCGTAATGGAAACATTTTCTTCTTGGTCCTTTCCTTATTCAGCTTGAATTGGGGGGATATGACCAATGATGACTTGATTCAAGGGCAGAATATAGCCCATTTCCAGATCCAAACTACCGAGTAAGCCCCTTCAAAACATTTTGCTAGATCTGGTGCAAATTCACATCCTGAGGACAATATCCATCACTTGCCATGCAAAAAGCTGTATCGAACTCAAACAGGATCTTCTGAATCAAGTTTTTGGAGATATCCAGCACATTATATAGAAGTCAGTCCTGCTGGGTGCAAATATCTGAGCGTAAGCTATTAACTTTATTCAAAAGTTGAATGACAAGCAACGACACCAAGGAGGCATAGTCATTGTTGGATTCTAGCATATTGGTGTAGGATTCTAGATATTGGTGAGGTAACAAGGTGACTCCATCACGCAGACTATTTTGTGCCGAAACATGAGGAAGCAGAAGTGAAGTGGTAGTTTTAGTATCCCGTTTTTGATAATCCAAGGTGAACTCCTTGATGTTAGAAGGCACATTTTCCTGTAACTCTGTGGATAGTATCATCACCATGACTTCTTTGGTCATCACTTGTGTGAACTTGTCATTCACCGTGCTTCTGATCACCTCAAATGATGACTTTGAGGTCTCTAGGTTATGCTGTGAAAGTTGTTGGCTCTCAAAAGACGCTGAGGGGAACAAACATGACAAGACGAGTTGCTTCACAGTCTCCTGTACATAACCGTAAATAAACTCAGATGGAATTTCATTCTGTAGGCCTACCTCAACACTTTTACCAACAGGAACAGAAATAATCTGGACTCTGGAGGCCATGACACCCTTTTAGGATGTTTTTTTTTTTTTTTGACCTGCAATGGGAGTGTTCCTGTATTTTTGCTGTAGAGATAAATTCCTCAATTTTATTTAGTGATGGGAACACATTGTTCTCAATTTAAGATTGATCTACCACATCAGTGATGGTTTAATTTACACATACAGGAGTCAAGAACTCCTCAATAGAGTCTTCAATATTAACACCTGTACATGTAAATGTAGGAAAATCCTTCCAAAGGGTACTTGAGGGGCACATGGAGTTTGGCTTAGTCATCTATTTCTGAGTTGGCTGAGGTAGGCTAGTTGTTAATTTTCACATTCACGACATAGCACAAACACATATAGACCTAACACATTTAAAAAAATACAAGTAAAAACGGTTTTGTGTGGCAGGGCACCTTGCCATAATTTTTATTTAACAGTGCCCTATCAAAGCTAAGCTTTATGTGAGAAGTTGAAACAACCACATCAAAACCGCTAATAGGTTTTGTCTATGTAGTCCAGTGTTGGCAGTGTTTTTTTCTGGGCCCAGAGGCTAACATATTTTAGATGTATATAAGGCAGTATATAAGGCAGTTAACTAACTGTCGGGGTGTTATTTATACAATTTCCCGAAACCACGTCTGGAAATAAGGTTAAAGGTAAAATAGCACAAATGATTTCTCTCTAAAGTGTAATCAGATTAACCAGCATTTTTGCTCCCTCAGGGGATCCATACAAATTCACCTACCTGCACAGCCTGCTTGCCCAGTGCCAGCGCTCCTCTCTGCCCACTCTGGTGCCCTCCTTCACCTGCCTGCTGCCCCCTGGTGGTTTGGTGTACACCCTGATTACTGGTAAGCCATCCTACAGTAGGCCTAGCTAGTTTGCTACCACTACACATCCTTTAATGAACAACAAAGAAAGACTTTCCAAGTGGGACATTTTTACATGGCTTTGAAAATGAAACTCTTCAGCACTATACTCTATACCAGTGTTTCTCAAACTTTTTCAGACGAAGGTCCACTTAACCAAAAAAAAAAACAACAAAAAAACACATGGACCACCTAGCTAAAACAAAAAGATTGTACTACTTCAACGGTATATTAGCCATTAGGTCTACTCACTGAACCACCTTGCTTATTGTTTTAGCACTTTGCTTATTGTGTCAGAGGATTCATATGATTTAAATTGGCATATCTTACATAGACAGTGTTGCAGAACTGTTTGGATTTACACACAAGTTGGTTCAATATTGCAAACAACTCATCTATATTATATTTTACCACGTCTGCTCACGGACCATTTGGGATAGCTTGTGGACCACACTTTGAGAAACACTGCCCTATACTGTAGAGAGCTGATGTGCCGCCCATGTTTCTCATCATAGGTCACACAACTCCAGTTACTGCCATTACGGGAGGTCAACATGGCTCACTCGTGGTCACATGTTCCAGTGAAGGGTCATTGAGGCTGTGGGACCTGGAGCTGGACAGTGTGGTGCAGATGCCAACTGGGGACGAGAATCTTTTAGTGGCAGACTCCCTGACTGTGTGCTTGAGCGATCGCCTGGTGGCCATCACCAAAGGGCACTGCCTCCAGGTCAGAGAGCTGTCTTCGGGGAAGGTGCTGTACTCCGAGAGCGAGTCTTTGGATGTTCCCGTGGTTACCTGCGCATCTAAGGGACAGCTGCTGGTGGTCTTCTATGACGGGAGTCAAATGGTGAAGGTGAGTGTGTTTACATTCTTCATTCTTCCTTTCTTCTCCCTGTCATCTCCTACACTAAGAGTTCTTTTGATATCCTCTGCCTTTACACCTCTCCTCATAAGTATTGTTCTAATCTTTCCTTCCTCATTCTTTTCACCCTCCTTTCCTTCTCTTTCTCCTCCATTCGTTTCCCTTTCTCCATGTTGTCGTTCTCCACTACCTCTTTTGTGTCATTTCTGTCTCTTCTCTCTCTCTTTCTTGTGCATTCATCCCTTTAGTTATCTTCCCCTGGCTTTCCGTCGCTCTGAATCCTCTACTATTCACTGCCCTATAGGACATAGCATGATATTCACATACAATTCTTCCATAGATTGCCTTTCATAAAAGCAGCACACAAATGATCTCAAGTTGACAGCATATATTGTCTGTTTACACAGCATCTCAAAATACATTATATGTTGTGTGTTTTCTAATTTTTTTTATGGCTGTTGTTATCTCTATGCACTCTGCTCTTCTATCATTCTCCTCTTTATTCCCTCTCTTCTATCATTCTCCTCTTTATTCCCTCTCTCAGGCATTTGACCTGACGGCCTCCTGTAAGCTCTTGTGTCGCACCAGCATCGCCCTGGAGTCCGATCCTATCCACAAAGACCGGTCCATCCTGGTGTCCCGCAATTCGGTCAAAGACTATGTGCTGTTTGCCTACAGGTCAGCAAGCAACAACAACACAAACAAACAAAACCATCGAGCGTGATCAGGTTTCCAACCTTACACCTGAGGCTCCTGTGAGCACGCTTAGATATTCTGATATCAGCTCTGAGGACGGTTTAAAGTTCCCTCAGGATTCCACGATGACGTGTGTGTGTGTGTGTTTGTGTGTGTGTGTGTGTGTGTGTGTGTGTGTGTGTGTGTGTGTGTGTGTGTGTGTGTGTAGTTGTGTAGTTTGGTGTAGTTGTTACATGAACTACATTTGCCATCAGTGATCAGCCTTGAATGTCACATTGAAATCTCAATAGGAGCCATTCTTTTAACACTCTGCCGCTACAACATGGGACCACTGACAGGCAGACAGGTCATTAATCATTACCACGGCTCTTTCATCATGGACATCAAAAGGCTTTCGCTCTTAATTAATATCACCTATCCAACAGTCACTCAGGTGTGAAAGCACGCCTGTGTGAAGTTCCTGGGACCAAGTCAGTACCTGGAAATGATGTAAGAAAGATCTGTTGAATAATTGACTGAGACGACCGTCTCCAGTGCCAGTGTGAGTAATGCGTGCCTTGGCCCTGTTTAGTTTCCACACCCGTGCCGCCTTCAAACGCTTGACAGCAATAGCAGTCTCAATAGCAGTCTTTCATACTCCGGAGGTTATATCTGAAAGGGCTTTCTGATGGTGTCTGCCAGAAAGAGGGATAAAGCTTTTTGCTCTTTTCTTCCCCTGCCGGAATTCATCTTTATCTGATTTCATGAGCTGATTAGAATCAGGGATTAGTGGTTTCCCAGTGTAAATGGATTGAAATCCGGTCATTGTGTGTGAAATGATGGATATATCAGACTCATAGGGTACTTAATAATTAAAAACTGCCAGTTTGCCCTTTGTAATGTTCTGTAAGCCTAATAAAGAAAATACCATATTGGATGTACTTGGTGTGGTCACACAAATGACCCATTAATATGTGGATTTTTTTGAGACCATAAAGTATATTTTCAATGAGTCAACAAGCTACTGTTGCAAGGATCATTGGGCAGCTGTTGTACAACTTAGATAAAATGATTTCTATCTTATTTTTTTTTCTACCATAAAAACATAGCCCACTTTGTAGTTAAACTCTTGTGCTTGGAGTTGTAAATGGGCTGAAATGTAACAGCTTGTGAACTGTGTTTGAACTACACTGGGTCTTTGAACGGCCCCTGTTTATTGACTTCCTTGGTTGGACTCTGTGGCAACGGACTGCCCATGATGGGCCCTTAATGGCCTTGGCCACAGTGGCAGCAAATCACTGGTGGCTTTTTAAAAGGTCTTCATTCTCAGTTACTGACTGTGTGACTGTGGTTTCCCCCTCCTCAGTACCCCATATTCAGCTCGATTTGGCACTTCGGCTTTTTCATTGCCTTCTGTCATGTTTTTTTTGTAATTTCATTGATTGCATCTTTCTTTTTCTCCCTTGACCTCATACACACATGCACACACACACGCACACACACACACACACACACACACACACACACACACAGAAGTGGTAGGGAGGCCGCCGTGCTCAGTGCCCGAGGAGGATCTGTTGTGGCTACATTGAAAGCCCAGCATCCATCTGCTACCATACAGGCAGTGGAAATGACCCCTCACTATCTACTGGTCTTCTGCAGGTAATCACTTCTCCCTTACTACAGTTTCCTCCCCCATTGACTCATTCTTCCGATTAAACATTAAATTCACCTCGTTATACAGTTGCTCAGCACATTTGGTTCTGAGTTAAAAGAACTGTAGTTAAGAACTGGGTGTGTATTGATTAAACAATCAATGCATTCTGCCTCTATAACTGCCTTTGCTTCAGATATGCAACCTATCTAGCATCAGAGGGGATAGATATTAAAGTTTAATTCTATAACGGATAGTTCCGGTCTTTGAATGGGATTGGCTAAGCTGTGTTTGAAGCTATTGTTTCTCTTAAATGTCTGGTCTCGGCCTCTGTCCTTAGATACCCGTATAAAAGCCAGGGTGATATCATCCACATCGAGCTCTTCAGCACGACCACCTTCCAGTATCAGCGCTCCATCCTGGGTTGTGGTCAGGACCTTGTTTCCCAGGTAACTGTCACCAGGGCTGGATCCCACGTTGTGGCCTTTTGCCCCTCTGCTCGCAGTGGCACCACTGACATCATCGTCTGGAACCTCGAGACGGAGGACCACAAGCACCTTGCACGCTTTCCAGGATTGATCGCTCAGGGTCAGTGTGGCCATACTGCCGAGTGAGACTCATACTGCCCTACAAAGTCAAAATGCAGTAACTACGCAAACAATGAAACTGAGAGAAAACTTGTTTTACAATGTCCAGCCAAATATGTTGTAGGTAGATTGCTATGGTATAAAATTCTCGCCAAAAGTTTTCTGTACCTGTACCAACGTTTTGTGCTTGTAAGAATATTTTGTGCTCGTAAAAATGATTTGTGTACATGTAAAAATAATTTGTATCTGTAAAAATATTTTGTGCATGTAAAAATGGTTTGAACATCTTCAAATCCGTTTTGTCACTGTGTAGAAAAAATGTTTGTGAATTTGCGAACGATTTTTGCACGCACGGATTTTCCATTTGCAAGTGCGCATCTGTTTTCTACAGACATGAAACAGATCTACGGGTACGAAACGAATTTACAAGTACAAAACTTTTTTACAAATTTTCCCAAAACAGCCAATCACAGCACTGCTTACTGAACGATCAGTGAGCCGATCAGCTCGCTTCTTTAATTTCTGAAACGCTGGACATAGAAAATACTGCTCTGGGTACATGTAAACACCACAGTTCAGAAGAGGTGAAACACTTAAAAAAGAAGAGCTATCTTAGCTAACAAGCAAACAGCTCAACTTAACTCTATTCCTTCCCTACTCTAATATCATTAACTAGAACTAATAAAATTCGGATCAAAAGTATTATTATTAATGATATAATTGTTCTGTATAGTTATTGTGTTTTCCGACTAGTCATTCCTCCCTTTGTATTTCCCACGTTATATGTGCGGTGCTTTCACGTAACGTTAGCAGAGACGGTTGATAAAAGCAGTATCTTTGACGTTAGCTTAGCCCAGCCAATACTAGCCCAGTTAGCTGCCATTACCTATTGTTACCTACTAATTACCTATCCAGTGCTCGCGTTTTAAACTATACTGTTTATTAGTTCTAGTTAATGATATTAGATTCATAGTAGGGAAGGAATAGAGTTAAGTTGAGCTGTTTGCTTGTTAGCTAAGTTAGCTTGTTACCTAAGCTAGCTAGAACATAACAGTTACTGCTAGCAGCTACATGACCAAAAAAGTTCAGGGTGGCTTTAGGCTGACTATGACTAAAGACCCATTCATTCTGGACTTAAAAGAGGAATTTCACACGCCCTAACCATTGTACTTTTACACGAAATTGGGTAGTTTACCATGTCTCATTAAGAGTTATTGTTCCCACAGGGTTAGTATTATTATTAATGATAATTGTTCTGTATAGTTATTGTGTTAGTGTTTTCTGACTAGTCATTCCTCCCTTTGTATTTCCCATGTTATAAGTGCGGTGCTTTCACGTAACGTTAGCAGAGACAGTTGATAGGCTGATTGTCCGTTCAGTAAGCAGTGCTGTGATTGGCTGTTTTGGGAAAATTTGTAAAAAAGTTTTGTACTTGTAAATTCGTTTCGTACCCGTAGATCTGTTTCATGTCTGTAGAAAACAGATGCGCACTTGCAAATGGAAAATCCGTGCGTGCAAAAATCGTTCGCAAATTCACAAAAAAAATGTCTACACAGTGACAAAACGGATTTGAAGATGTACAAACCATTTTTGCATGCACAAAATATTTTTACAGACACAAATTATTTTTACATGTACACAAATATTTTTTACGAGCACAAAATATTCTTACAAGCACAAAGCTTTGGTACAGGTACAGAAAACTTTTGGCGAGAATTTTATACCATAGATTGCTGGTAATATATTAATGTAATGGGTACTTAGGTGGACTTTTTTATTGATAGGAGACTTTGACACAAGACAGAACAGATGTCACAAAACCTATTTTGAGTCTTCACTCAATTTTTACCAAATGCATAGTTACTGTGGTTTGCCTTTGAACGTCAGCATAAGCAGGGAACACACAAGAATGTTATACTCAATGCAGGTGTTTCATATACTTTGCTAAGATACTGTAAATACGTTGCTGATATTTTTGTTCCGTCCTGAAGGGATGTGCTTTGACCTGCGGTTCTGCCTCGGGTTCTGCCGAGGTGAAAGGTTCCTGAGGCTGTGGAACCTTGTCTCTCGGCTCAACGACCAGAGCCTCACCTACAACACTCACCGAGTGAGGAGAGATGGCACACTGGAGGTCATCCCTATGGGCAAGGTCCCCAGGTGCATAAGGAGGAACACAGTTATCCACACAAGCATCCATAGGATACATCACTGATGATAGAATTAAGTTCCATCGTTCGAGACGTTTTCATAGAAACCAACATGATTCAGCTAGGCTTCAACAGGGTGACTTAATACATCAATGGAGAGGTTAACATGGGCAGAACTCATCCAACTGGGTTTCAGGTAGAAGTATTATTCATCAGCTTTGAGCTCACACATACTGTATATTTATGAGGATGTACTTGAAACCTCAAAGACATCAGTGCTGACACTGTCCTAATCTTCAGGCCTCTCCCTCTGAAAATATGCACATGTGAGAGCATGAATCCATGTTACAAGGTTAAAAAGACCCAAATCCCTAAATCCCATTTCACCTTTGTTTCCCTGCATTGTGCATATTTTTGCCCTGTCCTGTCAGGTACGTGTTGTGCAGGAGCATGCGTCCCGGCACCATACGGGTATGGAACGTCGCACGGCCTCGGTTGGCAGGGCACCCGGTGAGGGTGGAGCACGGCCTGTTCACCAACACAGATGTGGCGTTGGCACGCGACCTCAAACTCTACATCCTGACGGGCCGGGGAACCTCCAGCTTCACAGAATCAGCCACTCCTGTCTACCAGGTTCAGCTGCCTTCATCTTCATCATCTTCTTCCCTCACTAACCACCCTCATAGTGTTTTTATGAAATGTCTTTTGTTGTCATTTGTTCCACTGGGCTTTTTAAACATGCTGCTTAAATCACTGAGGATCCAACGGTTGCTTAATGTTGAGTCCCACATGTGTAACACATGAGAATATAAAGCCCCTCGGCTATCTCAGTCAAGTGTTTAATCAAAAGCACCTGTCTTGAAACTCATAGCCTGTGACCTGGAACTACAGCTTCCTTCTCCAATACCATATTCCTGAGGGCTGCATTTTAAATTCATATGGTGGTCTCCTAGAATTGTTTATTTACTGATGTCTCCCTTTTATCTTTTAATATTAAAATCTACTGTGCGTGTGTGTGTGTGTGTGTGTGTGTGTGTGTGTGTGTGTGTGTGTGTGTGTGTGTGTGTGTGTGTGTGTTCTAGACATTGTTGGTGTATGACCTGCTGAAAAGGAGCTATATAAAAAGACAGACAGGGCTCTTCGTAGTGCCTTGCCCACAGAATGACTACACCATGCTGAAAGACCAAGTTCTCTTGGGCCTCTCGGAGACCAGGTAAGAGCCGGTCACAGTGCCACCTGCCATCAGGTCAAACTAACGACACAGGTAAATGAAGAAGGATTAAAATTAGCGCTGATGATGAGTTGTTGTGACCCGCACACCCAGGCATCCTGTAACAGACGCGCCTGCAAATGCAGGCGTCTCAAGTCAGCCGCGTCTGTAAGCCAACACCCAGTGTGTGATTACCCCAGAGACTTTAATGAGACTGTGGTCAGGGCCCGGCCATCTCATCCATTATAGCTGATATCTTTGCACCCGTCCTCTGATAACACACTCGTTTGTATGTGTTGATGGAATGGAACTGTTTCCCCAGCGCCCTTACAATTGTAAACATAGTGTTGGATACACACATGCAGCACCATTCAAAAGCCATGTACTGTCAGACTCATTCATACAGTATATGCATTTGTTTATGGAGACGGTGGCATAGCATCTCCTGTATCGCTCATAGGGACCATCTAATTTTGTGGGATCTGGACTCTGGATACATCAAAGGTCGGATCAAACCGTCTCACAAAGAATCTCTGCTGTCCAACACACCAGCGAGAGACAGGAAATCCCAGATCATCCCAGTTAAAGATCACAAAGGTACACAAAGAATACAATTTAAACAAGAGTGTTCTATTTCTTTTGCAGCGGAGAGAGTTTTAGGAATGACCTTTGGGAATGAATACATCTTCTATCTACACTGTCATATTTTGTATGTGTAGAATTCATAAATTTCCCTCACGGGATCAAAAGAGAATATGTACCATACTTCAGTGAGTGTGCTCTCTTTGTACACATCTCAGTATTCCAGCTGGTGATGCCCTGGGACCGGCGCATGGAGACGCACACGGCAAAGAGGAGGCGCTTGGAGAGGGAGGCGCAGAGGGAGAAGGAAGAGCAGCGGCGTCTGGACCAGGAGAAATTCAACGCCGTGGACCAGTACCTCCTCAGTGGAGACGAACAGGCACGGGGCATTTATGAGAAAGAGACACTGTGTTCGGCCTGGTTTGTGCTTGTGTAGGGCTGTTTTAATTAGCGTTGATACTGCGTTGCCGTGTGGAGGATACTTCATACTTCATGCTACTACAGTCTCAATCAGTAGCCCCTATGTGGGAGCTGTTGCAGCTGTTGGGAAGTGGTTGTAAGAGAGGGTGAGGAAACCAGGGTTGTGCAAAATTTGAATTGCAATTCTGCTTCCTGTTTGCTACCTCAATTGAAATGCAAGTGAAATTCAAGAATGGAATTGGAATTTAAGAGCCAGTTTCAATTCAATTCTGGAATTTTGCACAAGCCTGGAGGAAACGTCAGAGACGAGTGAATTAGTCTCTCTCTCTCTAGCTCTCTTTCTGTCTGTCTCTCTGTTTCTCTCTCTCTCTCTACCTCTTTTTCTCTCTCTCTCTCTCTGTCTCTCTCTCTCTAGGTAGTAGTGTGCTCGTACTTTGCTCACCATCTGAATGTGTTCTGTATGAGCACCCTGGATCACATGCACACACTGGAGGACCGCTCCTCTCTGCTAAACCTCCAGACAGCTGCTCTCACACACACCGGCGGGCACCTGGTGATCAGCAACTACAGCGAGGCGCAGCACACCCCCTACCTCACCCTCTGGGACCTGAAGAGAGGCATGGTGGGTAATGTAGTTTATTAAGTGGTTTTGAGTGGATTATTTTCACTCAGTTGAACATAGGAGCAGTTGACAGGGGATAAATGTATGTGGTATTTGTAACTTTATGCATACTTAGCCATTGTTTTACTGTGCACAGATACGGTTGTGTGAAGTGTGTTTGCTTATCTGGTTACCCTCCATTTATTTTGTGGCAGGTGCGTAAGCGACTGAAAAATGAGCCTGGGGTCTGTTGTGTTGCCATGACTAACGATGCCAGCCGAGTTGCATTTGGCATTGCTGCAATAAATAAGTATGCCACATAAAAGAGTTGATTGTTAAATTACTAAAATCATTAAAGTCGTTACACACACACACACACACACACACACACACACACACACACACACACACACACACACACACACACACTTCCATAATTAATTTGGATACTTTCCATTGTAAATTAAACTTATAATCACAAAGTTTGCACAAAGAAATAACAATTTAGAAAAGGATTTTAATGACCAAAGTGAATCATTCATTCTTTAGTTGTATACTGCCCCCAACAGTTCCATAAGCGCATTGCACTAACAGGTTAAATGTAATAAATGAAGTAATAGTTCATTTGTTGCACACCCTAACACACATGATCCTTTTTCTCATCGTCAGACTTAAGGTATGGGATCCATTCAAAAGGAAGCACAAAGCCATTTCTGGCTATGGGAGTCTACAATTTGGGGTGGTGAACCAGCTTTTCCTTGTGGAAGAAGGAGCTAAAGCTATTCTACTGGCTGGTAAGCATAATATTCCTGCTTAGATAACCGAATGGGTTGTCCGTGGTCAGGTCTTTTAGACTTTATATGGCCTTCAGAAAAAGGTGATGGAAGAAAAGCATTAAAAACCACTGAGCACTGTCACTGAATGCATGTTGCTGTTGTCGTAGAGTTACCATGACAATAATAATAATCAGTACAATGAGTTACCATGTGACTGACAGGTGTGTCTTCCAGGTGAGCTGAGCATGTGGGACCTGAACGCGGGGACAGTCCTGTCGGTCTTCACGCCTGACTCCACCATCCAGTGCATGTCTCTCCTGGGTGACGCCAACAACACCATTTTGCTCGGCTTCAGCGATGACCCCACCCTCATCACTGTGAGGCTGAGCAACACGGGGGTCGTCAAGACCACGCCTCGTTCCCGGCGGGAGGACCTGTTCGGCGAGTCCAGCAGCAGTGAGGATGAGCAGAGTGGACATTAACAGGCCAACAGAGGTCATTGTGGGATGAAGAGAGAATACGCTAGGGTTGATATGGAAAGCAATTGGAGTGAGATGTCTGTTATTACACATATATGTCCTCTTTAATACATGATTAGAATCACAGTGAAACTTACCATAATGGCTAATGGCTTTGAGAAAATATTTATTTTCAACAAAATACCTTCCTATGAATGATGTCACATGAATCAAATAAATGTTATTTATTATTATATATTGTAATTAGGCATAATATAATGATGTATTATTTTCACGTTGTCAGATTCTGTATATAATATCCACAAGTATAAAACATATAATGCCTTGAAGATATCACACATTAAAGCATGGTATATAATATATTATGTTTATTGATATGTATATAGTAGTTATTTACATGATGATGCAAGGTTATCTTCTAACTAATCAGCTGTTGATCTGTAAGGGATTTTCAGAGATTTCATAGGCTACTCCATTTTATAAATAGACATATGTGGAGAAATGTGAAATGCTCTATTAATTGGTGATAAAGTCATAAAATAATTCTGTAGGCTACCTCAAACAATGATATATACCTATTGTGCAATGCACACACTACAAAACAGTAAAATATACCTAACACTGGCTGCGCCACTTAAGCGCATCGTTGATGTTTTAAACACACGTCACGAATCCTGTTTTTCGTCGCTCATTTTTTACGTCATCCACGACCTGAAAGTACAAAACAGTGGAGCTGTCCAGGGGAAGAAGGTAACTTGAATTGTTAAATTTCCCCCAATTTATTTTCAACAACGCATTTGAAGTTTGGAAAGTGGTAGTTTCAGTCTATTTGTACATGCGAACTAAATGTAATGACACATCTCGGGTAACCTCTGAATTAAATTAGGGGAAAAGGCAGCTCAGCTCAACTGGGGCTAGCTAGATCAGACAGACCGTTCGTTTTGTAAACTCCTCAACTTCATGCAAAGTCTGTTTGAGTAAACCTAATGTTATATATAGTTGTAATATAAGCTAGGTAACTGTTGCACAACATCATGGTTCAAGGTACAAAACAAATCCCTAAAATTAACCAAACCTGTCATAGAAGGTAGCTCAATTTCCAAACGTTGTCAGTGATGTAACTATCTCATGAGAGCTTTGACAAGCACGTCAGCTTTTGAACTTTGCTTTACTACTGTGGGTTTGCCAACGACCATAATGCGAGTGTCAGGTAGGCTCTGTTAATGGGTCTGATGTTAGTTTAAGATTTACAGTAGAGATCACCTTTAATGGGACAAAACAGCATCTTAGCATAGCTGTTTCAATGCAGTTGCAGCAATAGTTATCTAGCCTGATCTGAGACCATTATTTTTGATTTGCCAAACGCTTTTACAGTATAAGGCCTCTACAACATAGCCATAGACCTAACTGATCACTGATACTTCAACGTTAAAGCCAAAGCCTAAACCTTTTTCAAGACTTTCTACCGTCTAGGGGTGGGGGTAATAAAATGTCAATCCACATATTTTTAACGCGTTATATGCTAGACTCTGAACTGTTCCCCCCCCCCCCCCCCCCTCTGATTTTAGATAGAAGCCATAATCAAGTGCCTTGAAGAAGATGAGTGTGCCAAGCTACTCGGAGGATAAATTCATATTGACTGATGGTAATAAGGATGACGACATTCCAGATTTGCCCCATGGGCCCTTGGATATATACAGGAGAAAGGCCTCCTTCAACTGGAAAGATATGGCCAGGTTCATCGATGGTGAAGAGATCCTGGCATTCAAGGTAATGCGCTTATTACTGTATAATGACTGCGCATATAGTGTTGTTTGATTTCTGAAGTTATGAGGTCTTAATCACTGAATTTGATCTTGAAATGACTATCTTTCGCCCATGCATGAAATGTATAGTTTATATGCATCATCAACATTGTGTAGTGTAATTTCAGATGTTTCAGTAACATAGTTTTACTTGTGTAATTTCAAAACTTAAATTAACTTTTAAAAGGATTTATTTTGTCTGGTGGGATCTGCTTAATCAAGCGTAATGGAGACCGTTGTGTCTAATATGACAAAACACACTGCAAGAGTTTTAGACCTGCAGCGCTGGTTAGATATCATAATGCAAACCTCTGTTATTCAAATCTGTTAATCAACATAGTTAAGAACATCCATCAGTTCTGTGTCATTAGTCAGCATTTGCAAAAGTCATTCGCCTCCCAAAAGGCCACAAGCTTGACTACTTGACTAGGCTACTTTGTGACACATAACTCTAGTTTATGTAGGCCTAGGTCACTAACCTATTGATAATTTGTTTATAGAAAAACTTTTTTAAGTAGACTTTTTTAATGAAAAGGTAAAGTTTAGTATAGTTTATTGTCCTTCAAGTTGATGCAGTAGTCTTTTTGATAGTAATAGCATAGAGTATAATATGGGGTATTAACCGTATGCAGTCTTTCATCTCAGTGAGGTTCCTCTGTTCTCCTCTCCGTCCCTCAGCGGAACGTGTGGATGACGCTGGAGAACGACCCGCTGTTCGCCCGGCAGCCTGGTGAGGACGTGTCGCTGGAGCGCATGCGGGAGCTGAACTTTCGCCGCTGCAAGCAGCTGTTCCGCTACGACTTCCTGACGCGAGATGACATGATGCAGATGCCCTGGAAGACCACTGTGCTCAACGACTGCCTGGGCATGTACGATTGGTCCATGGGTGCCAAGTTCTTCCTCAACAAAGGCGTAAGTGTGTGTGTGTGTGTGTGTGTGTGTGTTGTGTGCAGGAGTTTGTTCTTATTAAGCACATCATGTTTGCGTGATTGCAGTTGCATGATACATCTGTATCTGTATGTTTATTTTGGGGGTTTGGGAGATTGATGTATAGCACCATGCTCCTATAAAGTCATATTTTGTCCCTTCCAGATGTTTGGCGCGACAGTGGCCAACTCAGGATCCAAGCGGCATGAGAAGTTTGTCCAGAGCACTGAGAACATGATGGTGAGCTCCCTGAAACTCTACTATGTAGTACATAGTAATAGCAGGGTGCAATTTCTTCCACTAGTCATTTAATAACTCTTGTGACTGTGCTGAAACTCCAGAGAAATGCAGTTTAGTATGGGTTTATTTATTATAGCTCGTACTCTATATTATTTACCATTACTATCCCATAGGACTGTATGCTTTTCATATGGGGGGGGGTTCAGCAAAATGTAGGTTTTCAAGTTTGGATTCAGTTTATTTAAGACTTGTTTGTTGCAGTGCTTACTTGGGTTCAGTGTAGTTCAGTGCTCGGTGTGCTCGATATTTGCTTTCAGTCCTGGCAAGCACCCACCACACGCCTACAGTAGATAACACAAACTCTCTCTTATCTTCCTGCTCCTTGAGTGCTGAAGAACTGATTGCTTGATACTATCAGGAAATTGTCATAAGTTCTCAGGTTGCGTCACAGCTATGGATAGACCTTGAGTGATGTCAAGATTAAAACTCACAGCTAGAGAAAGCTCAAAGGTGCCTATTCCATATAAGGTTACCCAAAGCTATGGCCTTGAAACGTTACCGTGTACAACGGCCCACTGCCACAATTACAACCAAAGTTGCTTATGTTAATGCTGACATTTGTTGGGTATGTTTAGTTTAGATATTCCAAGTCTGTCTGCTTTTTCTGTATATTTTTGGTGGTTACATGAATATAGATGTGCTTCTGTCTGTGTGTAAATTTTGTGTTCTTGCCAACTGTGAGAGAGTTCAATGTCCCTCTGCTTGTTCTCTGAGCCACCTGTCTTCCTCTGTGTGTGTGTGGGTGTGTGTGTGTGTGTGTGTGTGTGTGTGTGTGTGTGCGTGTGCGTGTGCGTGTGCGTGTGCATGTGCGTGTGCATGTGTGTGTGGGTGCGTGCGTGCGTGTGTGTGTGCGTGTGTGTGTTTGTGCCCTACAGACCTTTGGGTGTTTTGCATTGACTGAACTGAGCCATGGCAGCAACACCAGAGCCATGAGGACAACAGCCAAGTATGACCCAAGCACACAGGTACCCTCCTTGAAACACACACACACACACACACACACACACACACACACACACACACACACACACACACACACACACAGAGACATCCAACCCTGTAGAGTGCTGGTGGCCTCGGCTGCAGAGCGTCACGTAGGGCTGTCTGGATGACTGCAGGCGCACATGAGCTGACTGGGTAGCAGAGTCAAGGTCAGGTGGATAAGTCGAGTCAGAGATATTCACCTGCGGAGATGAGAGCTGTGTGGCACTGGGCAGGTCATGATACTCCATCTCTGCAGCTCCATAATCCCTCAGCTTCTCTCAGTTTTTCAGACGTGACACTTGCATGAAATTTGCAATATGCAGCCAAAAGCTGCATTATTTTTCAGACAAATTATGATGGAAATAGCATGCAAAGGAATGTAATTTTTGCATGTAAACTATATGTAAGAATGTTAAAAACAGGCGCTGTTTTTTGTCATATGTAACACCTTGGTTGAAATAGGCATTGTATTAGGTAATCAAATATCATATTGCCATTTAACATTATATACATTTATACAATTATATACATTTATAGATATATAAAATTCTCTTTACAGTAAGTGATTGACAACAAAGCAGCATTTATAAAAAACATGTGTGTGTCCTTGTCCTATTGTGTTGGTTTGATTTGGTACAGTCTGTTCCTCCTGCACTCTTAAAATGAATGTGTTGAAAACAACACAACTTGCGTTGTTTTTAAAACATCTCTGTGTCCAGATAGGGACTAGGGTTGGGCGATGTCCCCTTAATTGGCATTTGACGGTATGTACAGTAAAACATTGCGATGGACGATGATATCGTTGGGGGGGGGGGGGGGTTTAGTCAACACTACCATCTACATAAAAATATTAATGTCATAAACATATAAATAATCTAAATAATAATGCATATAAATAATAATAATCATATAAAATTCTACATACTGGAAGCAGAACGTAGCAAATAACTTTTACAAATAACAAATCCCGATTACCATGCCACTGCTGTCTGGGGCTTTTGCCAAATGCGCGAAATACAAGCCTTACAGTGACAGACGAAGGTCTTCTGATCCTATAACTCTTAACGAAAGAAATGGTTTCTTTTAACATGGTGGAGAAGAGTGAGCAAGTCTGTTTCTGTCCTCTCCTCCTGCAGGAGTTTGTCATCCACAGTCCAGACTTCGAGGCGGCCAAGTTCTGGGTGGGGAACCTGGGCAAGACGGCGACCCACGCCGTGGTCTTCGCCCAGCTGCACACGCCGGACGGGGTCTGCCACGGCCTGCACTCGTTTGTTGTCCAGGTACAGCTCGTTATTCTTGTGTTCGCCAAGCGAGCCAGTCTCGTTTTGGTGAATTAGCACAGAGAG
Source organism: Alosa pseudoharengus (assembly GCF_046254945.1). Lineage (NCBI taxonomy): Eukaryota > Metazoa > Chordata > Actinopteri > Clupeiformes > Clupeidae > Alosa > Alosa pseudoharengus. The sequence goes on from NW_027468640.1 coordinate 27,752,124, forward strand.
GGGTCTGCCAGTTTGGTATTGGGCTACAAGTCTACAGGCATGTCTGCACATTGGCTGCAGATTCTTTTGAGTTGACAAGTTCAGATCAAATTTTGATAAGACTCTAATATAGACAGCTCATTAAATGTGCTGCCATACCATCATCATCATTACTATATGGATGGATGGATAGATCAACAAATTCCCTCAACAAATACCCTCAGTGAGGAGGTCATTAAGAGGCGTATTGACTTCCTCTGAAACAGATCTGTAAATATCCCTTGTCCTGGTGGTGTAGTCAACGTGATACGCAGGACTACACAGTATACCCACTTAAAAAGCATCACCATCTCAGTATACCCAGTTAAAATAGACTAGGATATGTATTAACATTTGGGGTTGACCACAGTATACCCACTACAGCTAACTACTACATCACAGTATATCCACTACAGCTAACTAGACTACACCACTGCCTTGTCCTGATGTCACTTCTTACAGGTGAGAGACCCTAAGACCCTGTTGTCCATGCCTGGGGTCACTGTAGGAGACATGGGCAAGAAGCTTGGCCAAAATGGCCTGGACAATGGGTGAGTACACTGATTAAACTCACACACACACACACACATGTACACATATATATATACACATATACACATGCACATACACACACACCAGTGGCGGCCGGTGGTTAAAAAAATAACGGAGGAAGAAATGTCCGCTTGATTGGTGTTAGTGGCAAATGTAAGTTTGTGATGGTGTTGGTGGCATATGTGAACGAGTATGTAGGCCACCTACCCAGACACATTTATAGCAGCAATGTTGTGCAATACATGCTGTTCTGACATTCTTAAGGGGGGGGGGGGGGCTGACCTAAGGAGCTAGGCTAGTATGCAGTATCCAGAAAAGTTGTGGGTTCTATTCTTGGCTTCCACCGTTGTGCATTTGAGCAAGGCACTTAACCCCAAACTCCTCCAGGGACAATAGACTTTGTAATATAATTTAAATATACAAGTCACTTTGGATAATAGTGCTAAATTAATAAATGTAAATGTAAATAAATGTAAATTTAGGTCTGGGAAGTCAGGGAAGATATGTAGGTCTAGTTATGAAACACTGTTTTCCTGATGTGCAAAATTATGAAAAGTCTGGAGGTTTTGCTCAATGTAATACATTTGCAAAAAAGTCTATAATACTAAAAATAGACACTTGTTTTATAAAACCATGTAACTATTGACCATTAAAAATAGAACTTAAAAGTGGTTATTTGTAACATTCTAATGTTTTTAAAGCCAAATTGCTATTATTTGGTATTAAAAGTGGGAATTTATACTCGAAAGGCAAATGTTATTGAAGACGTCATTAAAGGAATGCATCATGGTCTGAAACATTCATTAACAATGTAACCATCCAAAGATACAGTTAGAACGTGAAAACAAGATATTAATATTAACAACAAGAACATCATTTAACAATTGTTTAGTTGAGGCATAACTTGGATGATTATAACAACGCATAACTATCCGAAAATGTTTTTATCACCAAATCCCTGAACTGTCCACGTTTGTGACAGACCAGTGCTAACGTTACCAGTTAGTCACGAGTAGGCTATTTGTCATACTAGCCTATGTAGAATTCAGTAGCCTACACTAGCCTTACCATCCTTCATTTTTGGATCTGGTATTCCTGCTTTGATCCTAACTTTTGCACTGTATTTGAATGTATAAAAGATGGACTTTGTTCTCTGATTCCATTGTACTGTTTATTTCAGGAGCAAAAAAAACAAGCTTTCCGTTCAACACAAGATTCTTAGTTGTATGACTGCAGATAAAGTTCTTGCTTGCAGAGCAGCTAGCTGCTCATTAGTTCACCGTTGCCGCTAAAAACAGCACCCCCTATCGCAATTGAAAATTACTGTACGGAGGAGCTACCTCCCTTGGCCATTGAAAACGACGTGTATGGAAAGCCGATTGAGCATTTATGCTGATATCTTGATATTTGTCATGTACATGTAAGCCATTTTTGTCAACTAGTTAACTAGTGAGCCATGTTTGTGTGAACTAGTTAACTAGTGAGGGCCAAAATATACACACTAGTTAACTAGTGGGAGCCAAAAGGCTCACTAGTTAACTAGTGAACACATTTTAGCTTCACTAGTTAACTAGTGAGAGCCGGAAAATGTCTACTAGTTAACTAGTAAAGGCCAAAATGCATACCAGTCAGCTAGTTGAAGGCTTTTGGGTCTCACTAGTTAACTAGTGACAGCCAAAAATTTGCACATGTTTACTAGTGAAGGCAAAATACCTCACTAGTTAACTAGTTGCAGTAGGTCAATGTCACTAGTTAACTAGTGAACCATAAATGGCTTACTAGCTAGCTAGGTGATGGCAGCAGGCTCACTAGTTAACTAGTTGATGCATCATTTGTCCAAACTAGTTAACTAGTGAGGTCATAAATGTATACTAGTAAACTAGTTCAAGACAAAATTCACACTAGTCAACTAGTGGCGCAGAATTCAAATTAGGAGGCGGAGAATTCTGGAAATTGAGGCTTTCTATTGGCTCCCTATGTCCAAATAGAACATGACAACCAATCACAGTGCTGAATTTCACGAAATCCTACCCACAACATTTGCATGTGGCACACAAGTTAACATGCTGGCCAAAGGAACTCTAGCTAGTAAACTAGTGGCTTCAGTGTGACACTTACATGTAAACTAGTGAAGGCAGAACTGCTCACTAGTTAACTAGTGAAGACACAAATGCCCACTAGTTAACTAGTGAGGTCTAAAAAGTGTCACTAGTTTACTAGTGTGCACCAAAACACCCACTAGTGAACTAGTCATGGCAATTTCCATTCGACTAGTTAACTAGTGAGGTGCAAAAAGTGTCACTAGTTTACTAGTGTGCCCCAAAATGCCCACTAGTTTACTAGTGAAGGCCATTGCAGCCCCACTAGTTAACTAGTGAGATGCCAAAACGCTCACATGTTAACATATAAAGGCCAAAATGCCCACTAGTTTACTAGTGAGGGTGTTGTGGGCCTTACTAGTTAACTAGTGGCATGCATATTTTGTTCACTAGTTAACTAGTTACACCTAAAAACACAAACAAGCTGACCGTTTTTGTCCACTAGTTAACTAGTGGAACAATTTAAGTCTCACTAGTTTGCATGTGTGGCAGTAAAGCGGCTCACTAGTTAACTAGTGCGCACAAGACACACACTAGTGGCTGTTTTTGGAGCTATCTAGTTTACTAGTAATGCAAAAGGTACTCTTACTAGTTAACTAGTGACACATTGGCCTTCACTAGTTAACTAGTTGACATGTTTGGCCTTACTAGTTTACTAGTAATGGAACAGGACATGCTTACTAGTTAACTAGTGAGCATATCTGCATTATTAATGCCTTTCACTAGCTTATAGAGGGCATTTTGAGCCTTACATGTTAACTAGTGAGGACAAAACACTGTCCATAATGAACTAGCAGGAGAAAAATGCCCCTCACACTAGTAAACTAGTGGAATTTGGATAAATACACAAACGGCTGGCATTTTGTGCAACTAGTTAACTAGTGGGATGTAACATTGGCCACTAGTTTACTAGTGCGCAATGTCGCACTTGCATGCAAATGAAGAAGGCGGAACAAGGATTTTGATTGGTCCATTTAGGACTCAGAAACCTAGAAAACATGGCTGACTTCGTCAAGGCTGTTCTAAGAGCAAACTTTTATAAACTAAGATCGTTTGAGCATAAAAATATGTTTTGATAACACGTCTAGTGACAAAGTTGTGGTGTATTGCTGTAATCTTCGTTCAGTTAATGTCTACAATCTTTAGTTTTTCAGTTATTAGTCTGAAAATCGCGATAAAACTGGAGGCATTTGTATATGGTTGCCTAGCAACAAAACGTTTCAGTAACATGAACATTAATGATAGCAATGCTGATGTGGCAAGACTAGCTCAAGTGGTTAAGCAGCAGGACTTCATGTGGGAGACCAGGGTTCAATTCCTTACAAGTGCATGGAGTTTTTTTCTTGAGCTTTTAATTACTTTTGAAACTATGTGCAGTTAATGTGTACAATCTTTTGTTTTTCAGTTATTAATCAGAAAAGCGTGACTGAATGGATACATTTAAGTCTGTGGTTGCCTAGCAACAATAAACAAAGAATAGGCCTAATATTAAAATCGATCCCTTGAATCTTTGGTGTGGATCACTAAGAGCTCACTTGTTAAAGCATGGGATTTCCCTGTTATTATTAAAAAACATTTTGACAGAATATGAGATACTGCATACTGCAGGCTCTGCTTTACTATCTATACTGAAGTACCGTTGCAGAGCAGTGTGTCACTTTAGCCACTAGGGGCACCCATCAGGACCTGATCACGAGGCTATGAACAGTAAATTTACATTTAGACTGGGTGGGATTCTTACATAATATCCAATAGGAGTCTTCTACCCACCCTCTCATTAGAATTTGCATAATAGCCGTTTCAGGCACTAGTTAACTAGTGAGCTGCTTCACTGCCACACATGCAAACTAGTGAGACTTCAATTGTTCCACTAGTTAACTAATGGACAAAAACGGTCAGCTTGTTTCTCTTTTTAGGTGTAACTAGTTAACTAGTGAACAAAATATACATGCCACTAGTTAACTAGTAAGGCCCACAACACCCTCACTAGTAAACTAGTGGGTATTTTGGCCTTTACATGTTAACAAGTGACCATTTTGGCATCTCACTAGTTAACTAGTGGGGCTGAAATGGCCTTCACTAGTTAACTAGTGGGCATTTTGGGGCACACTAGGAAACTAGTGACACTTTTTGCACCTCACTAGTTAACTAGTCGAATGGAAATTGCCATCACTAGTTCACTAGTGGGTGTTTTGGTGCACACTAGTAAACTAGTGACACTTTTTAGACCTCACTAGTTAACTAGTGGGCATTTGTGTCTTCACTAGTTAACTAGTGAGCAGTTCTGCCTTCACTAGTTTACATGTAAGTGTCACACTGAAGCCACTAGTTTACTAGTTAAAGTTCCTTTGGCCAGCATGTTAACTTGTGTGCCACATGCAAATGTTGTGGGTGGGATTTTGTGAAATTCTGCGCTGTGATTGGTTGTCATCTTCTATTTGGACATAGGGAGCCAATAGAAAGCCTCAATTTCCAGAGTTCTCCGCCTCCTAATTTTAATTCTGCGCCACTAGCTGACTAGTGTGAATTTAGGCTTCAACTAGTTTACTAGTATACATTTATGACCTCACTAGTTAACTAGTTTGGACAAAGGATGCATCAACTAGTTAATTAGTGAGCCTGCTGCCATCACCTAGCTAGCTAGTAAGCCATTTATGGTTCACTAGTTAACTAGTGACATTGACCTACTCCAACTAGTTAACTAGTGAGAAGTTTTGCCTTCACTAGTAAACATGTGCACATTTTTGGCTGTCACTAGTTAACTAGTGAGACCCAAAAGCCTTCAACTAGCTGACTGGTATGCATTTTGGCCTTTACTAGTTAACTAGTGGACATTTCTGGCTCTCACTAGTTAACTAGTGAAGCTAATATGTGTTCACTAGTGAACTAGTGGGCATTTATGCTGTCACTAGTTAACTAGTGTGCACAAACATGGCTCACTAGTTAACTAGTTGACAAAAATGGCTTGCATGTTGGCCTGATATCAAGATATCAGAATAAATGCCCAAGCGGCTGGCCAAATGACATAGAAGTTAACAAGTGGGAATTTGACATTCAGTAGTCAGCTAGTAAAAAGTTTTGTACCTTACTAGTTGACTAGTAAAATATAGACGTCTTTAAACTAGTTAACTAGTGCACATTTCAGTGTCCACTAGTTAACTAGTGAACATGCTGAGCATTACTAGTTAACTAGTAAGATATGAAACATATGAACTAGTTAACTAGAGAGAATTTGGGCCTTACTAGTTAACTAGTGAGCATTTTGGCTGTCACTAGTTAACTAGTTCACACAGAAATGGCTCACTAGTTAACTAGTGGACAGAAATGGCTTGCATGTACATGACAATTATGCCTGATATCAAGATATCTGAATAAATGCTCAATCGGCTTGCCATAGACGTGATTCACAAGCCGCTGGGGTCCGAGGCGTTTATAATGGACTTCGGAGGAAGCTCCTCCATACAGTAATTTTCAATTGCGATAGGTGGTGCTGTTGGCATTTTGACCTAGGGGAACGATTTTGTTCATTTAAAGTGTTCAAATAGTAGGCTAATATATTAACAGTAATTTATCAGAATAGTAATTCACTTTATATATTTTTTATTTTTCTCTGAAATTTTAGGGAGGGTGTTCCTCCCTTTCCTCAATGAAGGAGCCTCCTCTGAAACACACACACACACATATGATTTGTGTATCATGTATCTTGTCCAAGTGGTCTGTTAACCCAAGCATACCACATTTACTTTTTAAAATGAAACTTATTTTCATGTTTAACTTAATCTTCTATGCTATACCTTACACAAGCTAATTGCACTGACTGTGTAGTTAGCCCATGTTTCCAGCAGATGGTAGTCATTGTAAAGACATTTTCCACTCACTGACTGGCAACACCAGAGTGATGGGTTTAACTCTTAGGAATCACCCAGACTGATAAAATGCCTGTAATTCCTTACTTTGTGAGTGTCTGAATAATCTGTAACATTTTTTAGAATGTGGATATGACGTTATTTACGTGTACAGAAAGCAGTTTGCCAGTGTAACAGAAATTAGAAAGCAATTGTTGGATATCTTTGGAGCAATCCATTTAACATCTACTTTTTTTGTTGTGAAGTTGTTGTTTATTGTTTATGCCTGAGGGCTTATGTTTCATCCCCATGTGTGTGTGTCTGTGTCTGTGTGTGTGTGTGTGTGTGTGTGTGTGTGTGTGTCTGTGTCTGTGTCTGTGTCTCTGTGTGTGTGTGTCTGTGTCTGTGTCTGTGTCTGTGTCTGTGTCTGTGTCTGTCTGTGTCTGTGTGTGTGTGTGTGTGTGTGTGTGTGTGTGTGTGTGTGTGTGTGTGTGTGTGTGTGTGTAGGTTTGCCATGTTCCATAATGTGCGGATCCCGCGGGAGAATCTGCTGAACAAGACGGGCGACGTGACACCGGAGGGGAAGTACGTCACACCATTTAAGGTCAGCTGACGGTCCCCCAACAAGCACTCACTCACCGGGTCATTCCCACGTCAAACTGCACCGATAGAAAATATAGGGCATCTAAACAGTCCACTGGTGACCTCTCACATTCTATACAAAAACAGATACAGTGGGGTACTTATTTATTAATTCCTACGAATACACAGGCAGCTTATAGCGACCTTAAATAGTCAGATTCAGATTCAGTATGGTGCCGCGATGGCTTTTGTTCCCCGTTATCTGTAGGCTCAAGTTGAAGACTTGTCTCATGGCTTTTGTCAGTTTTGTCCACGTATGTCAAGTCAAGTCAAGTCATTTATTTATATAGCACATTTAAAAACAACAGGGGTTGAGCCAAAGTGCTGAACAAAGAAAAGGTTAGCTAATAAGGCATAACAATAAGACCATACATCTACACAAAGGCCATACATCTACACAAACTAAGTGGGATCATTCGTAGCAAGACAGCATTAGTAGCAGCGACCATTCTTGCATTCTATGTTACCATCATGAAGTTGTACATGTGTAGGCCACACGCCACACTACAGGCTTTTCAAGTAGCAACAGCTTGGACTAAACAACACGCATCTCTGGAGGGTAGGCAGGATGGCACCCTTGGGTGGGAGAGCTGAGAGAATAGGTCGAGGGGAACGGCTCTGTTGTTCCAACCACCGTGCTGAAGCTGGAGGGGGAAGATTCTCGCTGTTTTCAGACCAAACAAACGGCCCGTTTTTTGCAGGCCGTCTTGACTGACGGAAAACCCGCAAGGAGGGCGTCTGTGAAAACAAACAGCGCAGAGAGGCCCAAACCCAATTAACCCGTCCGGATGTGTCCTCCACTGCCTTTCATTTGTTTGGAGAGGCCACTGGAGCAGAACCAGGCTTTTCTCATAATCTCTCTCTCTTTCTCCTTTCTCTCTCTCTCTCTCTCCCTTTTCTTTTCTCTCTCTCTCATAATCTCTCTCTCTTTCTCCTTTCTCTCTCTCTCTCTCTCCCTTTTCTTTTCTCTCTGTCTCTCTCTCTTTCTCTGTTGCCCTCTGTGTCCTTCAATCCTGTTGCATATTTCTTTTTTCTGTCTGTCTTCTCTCTCTCCGTCTGTTTTTCTTGTGTTGAATGTTTATTGTCATGCTCTCTTTCTCTCTTTCTGTGTTATGTTCACACACTCTGTTTCCGTTCTCTATTCTCTGTCCTGTCACACTTGGTCTTTTGTGTCTCACTTTGTCCTTTTCCTCTCTTCTCTACCTCTCTCTCCATCTCTCTATCTCTCTCTCTCTCTCTCTCTCACTCTGTACTTTCATCATCATCATCATCATCATCATCTCTCTTTCTACCCCTCTCCCGCCTCCTCTCTGTCCCTCCATCAGGACCCCAATAAGAGGTTCGGAGCGTCTCTGGGTGCCCTTTCTGGGGGGCGCGTGTCCATCTCCAGGATGGCGGTGGTCAACCTGAAGCTGGCCACGACCATTGCCATCCGCTTCTCCGCCACCCGCCGCCAGTTTGGACCCAAAGACGACGAGGAGATCCCCGTGCTGGAGTACCAGTTGCAGGTACCACACCACAGAACCGGTGCCACACCACAGAACCGGTATCACACCACAGAACCGGTACCACACCAAACAACCGATCCCAACAAATCTACAGACCCACCACATGCCAACACTGAATACTTCATGCTGACACAGTGACACGTTCAGATTGCAGTCCGCTTCTAATAATGATGTCAACGCATTCTCAGATATCTGCCACGTATAAAATAAAAGTAATATTTTGCAAAAGCTGAAAATCTCACTGTACTCTGCTACGGCAGACAGACAGAAAAAATTTCCATTCCCATTTATTGTGTTTCCTTCCCAAGCAATGCAGGGTACACTACCATTTCATGTGTTGATGCTTTGTAACATAGTGTGATGAAGTTATTCTCAAAGTTGAGGTTTTGGTTGAAGTGCGATTTAATATGCATGTGGTTATGCGGTTGTGTGGTTGTTGAGAGTTCATTTGATGTCAGTTGTCAGTTGAGCATGTGAGTAATGTGTTGACAGTCGTTCATTTGTGTGTGTTGAGCATGTGAGTAATGTGTTGACAGTCGTTCAGTTGTGTGTGTTGAGCATGTGAGTAATGTGTTGACAGTCGTTCATTTGTGTGTGTTGAGCATGTGAGTAATGTGTTGACAGTCGTTCATTTGTGTGTGTTGAGCATGTGAGTAATGTGTTGACAGTCGTTCATTTGTGTGTGTTGAGCATGTGAGTAATGTGTTGACAGTCGTTCATTTGTGTGTGTTGAGCATGTGAGTAATGTGTTGACAGTCGTTCAGTTGTGTGTTTGCTGTAGTTGTATACTGGCCGGTGCTTGTTTGGTTGCAGCAATGGCGGCTCATCCCCTACCTGGCAGCGGTGTACGCTCTGGAGCACTTCTCCAAGACCTTCTTCATGAACTTTGTAGAGCTCCAGATCGGCCTCATGATGGGGGACAAGAGCGACAGACAGGTGTGTGTCTGTGTCTGTGTCTGTGTGTGTGTGTCTGTGTGTGTGTGTGGAGAAGAGAAGAGGGAAAATATAATACACTAGTAAGAAGAGGCAGAGAAACAGCTGTCTTCAGTTTTAAAGGCTAAAATATTTGTTAGCAAGTTAAAGCTTAAGAGCGTCATGTGGTTTTCCATTGTTTGTCTGTGTTTATTTATGTTTATGTGTATCCAACATGAGAGCACTCCATCATGTGTCTCTCTCTCTCTCTCTCTCTTTTTGTGTATCTGTGTGTGTGTGTGTGTGTGTGTGTGTGTGTGTGTGTGTGTGTGTGTGTGTGTGTGTGTGTGTGTGTGTGCCTGTGTTGTACCCCTGCAGGCCGAGCTGGGGAGAGAGATCCACGCCCTGTCGTGCTCCAGTAAGCCCCTGGGCTCCTGGGCGGCCCAGAGAGGCATTCAGGAGTGCAGGGAGGCCTGTGGTGGACACGGCTACCTCGCTAGTAAGACCCTCTCTCAGTCACCCCTCCTCTCACTCTACTATAGATGCTCTCTCTCTCTCTCTCTCATTCTTTATTTCTCTCTCTATCTCTGTTCTTTCTCTCTCTCATTCTTTATCTCTCTCACTCACTGTCTCTCTCTCTCCCACTTTTTTTTGTTTCTTTTTGTTCTCTCTCACACTTCTCTCTCTCTCCTCTCTATCTAATGCAGTGGCTCACAGTAGGTTGATATTTTAAAATAAATGCACCATTTAACGTTAAATAGAAAAACAGATCAGCTGTTGCATAACGTTTAGTAAACAGTTTCAACAATTACATTTAGTAATTACATTTTTCAGACAAATATTTACATTATCAGTTTAGCGCAAACAGTTTATCAGTTAAACATGTGAATTTCATTTGGTCTGAGTGCTGGTTGAAAACATTTAAACATGTTTATGATGATTAGTTCATGCCATGTTGATGTTAGGCACATGTGCATTGTAACAATTAGGCTAGCTTTTCTGTCTTCACATCCAGGCTAAACAGTAGGCCCGCAACATATGTCAGATCAGAGTAGGCTTAAAAACTCGTCACTAAGTAGGTTACTTATAGGTTACTATGTTGTAGGAGCCTTTTTATACACAATTTGACTTGTAGTTGTATATTTATCTCTGTTGTTCTGATATATCACCCTGTACAATACCTCCTTGCTGAAACACTGCATTCCCACCCCATCCCTGGGGAACCACTGGTCACTGTGACAGCTTTTTGTTGCGATGCTCTAGAGCACTTTACTCAGTCTCAGAAAATGTCTGACACACATCTCATCACATCGCATCACATCTCATTTGTTTGGAATCTGCGTGACGATGTTGCAATGCCTTCCTCTGCAGTGAATCGCCTCGGCGAGATCCGCGACAACAATGACCCCAACTGCACGTACGAGGGCGACAACAACGTGCTTCTGCAGCAGACCAGCAACTACCTGCTCGGCTGGCTGCACCACAAGCAGAGAGGTCAGACCTCACTCACTCACTCACTCACATATATCATACTGACTCACTCTCACTCACTCACTCACATTCTCTCACTCACACACTTACTTAAACTCTCTCACTCACTCATACTCATATTCAGTGAAGCAGTGTTGCCAAAGCAAACATATTTTAACAGAATAATACAAACAGATACGATATCTGTTTGGGAGAAACACTCACTCACTCACTCACTCACATTTTTACTTAATCTGTCACTTACTCTCATTCTCACTTTCTCACAATCACAGTCACTCTGTCACTCACACACACACACACACACACACACACACACACACACACACACACACACAGCATGACAAAACAACGTCCGACAGTCTTTATCACTGATCAGCAAAAGTGCGCCCAGGTGCAGGTGTTTTGAGAACCTACACTGTAACACTTGGCCTGATTGTACCATCCTCTCTCAGTCTCTTCATCAATCAGCTTGACACAATTGCATGACTAATGGGAGGGAGTTGGTCGTCATGGCGCTGAGGGATGAGTCAGTGAGCAGGAGAAACACCCAGGGCCATGGGGCTGCATTCCTCTGGCTCCAGCACAACTAACACACAATACAGGCTCTCTTCTTTAGACATCACCTGGGGCCAAATGCACTGTAGATGAGTCAATGAGTCAATGGGAGATGAAGGTGAATGGGGTCTTATCTGTCTATCTATCTCTCCCTCTCTCTCTCTCTCCCTCTCTCTCTCTCTCATTCTCTCCGTTTGTAGGCCAAGGCCCTATTGAGTCTCCGCTGGAGTCGGTGA
>NW_027468640.1:28381481-28398981 GCF_046254945.1 Alosa pseudoharengus
TGACACGGGTCAGACTGGTGTTCTATGCTCATTCTCATTTTGGCGCGAGCACCCTCTTTTTCACCACCTCAGCAAATCTGTCATTCTTCAAAACACACAACAACATCATTACACAGACTGACTCTCAGTACAGTATGGATTTACTCTCAGAGAGAGAAATTATATTGAGTGTTTTCAAGCCAGAGCCAACGTTTGCCATTTACACAGCACTGAGTGTCTAACTGTCTTGAGTGTTTGAGGAGTCATTTTCTTAAAATCCTCTCTGCTGCTGTTTTATTTTATGGCTAAATGCTGACAGGTCTGCCGACTGTCAATCTGTTTTTGATTCAGGTGGTTTATTTCAGTAGTAGTATAAATGACTAAGATTGTGTGTGTGTGTGTGTGTGTGTGTGTGTGTGTGTGCAGTGTTTCCCATACATTGACTTATTTGTGGCGGCCCACCACAATATCAACACTGACATCCACACAATGATTTTCCATGTTGTACTATTTAAAATGGATGGAATTAGTTTATAGTAGAGCTACAGTATGTGCACCTTTGCACAGCCTCTCTTTGTATCTCAACTACCTACATGCCCGTTTAAAGAAAACATTAACAATCCTGCAGTTGTTGGCATAAAAGTCGACTAGCTAAATTGTGCTTAAATCTGCATCATAACCACGCTGCACTAATTTGTTAAAAACTGTTGCATTCAAGTTAATTCTGCAAACCTACCACCACAAATAGAATTCAATTCTGTGGGAAACACTGTGTGTGTGTGTGTGTGTGTGTGTGTGTGTGTGTGTGTGTGTGTGTGTGTGGCTGTTTCTCTGTGTGTATGTCTGTGAGAATTAATGCGTTGGATGACAAATACATGGTGGAAGGATTGGATGTAAAACTCAAGGAAATGACCGACACATTAGAGAGAGAGAGAATTGGTGAGTGGGAAATGTGTGTGTGTGTCTGTGTGTGTGTGTGTGCAGGGCCAGGTTAAGGTCATCTGGGGCCCGGGGCAGAGGCCTCCCCGAGGCCCCCTCCCCCATTTTTTTCAATATATATTACTATTATTATTATTATCAATATACGTAAGACAGAGAGAGAGAGAGAGGCAATTAAATTATGACAGATAATGTAAAAATGAAATTTGCATTTATATTGTGGAACTGTTAACCAACATACAATTGTACACATACAAAAAACAAGTAGGCCTAGCCTACAAACATGGGGCAATGCACACACAAAAATCAACCATGAAATATTATATTATTACCATCAATGAATTACTTAAACTAAGGCTTGAAAAAACTGCCAGTGGTACCCAGGTCAGCCTAAAATGTGCAACTCCCGAACTCTGAACTCATGAAACATTGTAGCCTAGAGTTTGGCGCGCATGCACACAGCCACATCATGATACATTGTTAACACACAGCCCTAGTAGCCAGCCACGACGTCAAATACATTGAAACACGCAGTCTAGCGCACACACACAGCCCAGCCACATCAAATACAAACAAGGGGGGTGTTGGAGCCGATAACGGTAACGTTGTCAGGGACAGGGGTGGACGTGGACTTATTACTATTTTGATCCTCGTTTTGAAAAAAGTGGAAAAAGTGGCGATGGTACGCACACACCCACCTAACTTTCAATGCTTTGATAATATTTGTCCCGGTTAGGTTCCTGCATTGGTCAGTTAAAAAGTAGTCTACATAGTAGGCTAATGACATCCACATGCAATATATTTACAACAACAACGCCTAACAACGACCTATTTATTTGGACAACTTTGTATAGCCCTATAAAGGCTAAAGTTACCTTTAGTTTTGTTCTAGCGAAGGCTACATTCACGTATGGCTTTAATCAGCGGTAATGCTAGCCATTTTGACAAGCACAATAATCTTGCCTACCTTGTGCTTGCGGCTTGCCCATTTGAAATAACTCCTCTCGCTTTGCTGTCTCCATCCTTTCTGTTTTCGTTGTTTAAAAAACGTGTTGATGAGTCTCGAGTTAATGAATTAGCTTATAACATTGTGTGCTGATAACCAGCATAGATAGTAATAGAAAACAACAAGCTAGCTGACAACTTCTGTAGCATGCGTATGTAGGCTCTCCTGCTCAAACAGGTGCGCGCGTGCAAAGTTCTGCATTAAGTTGATTTTGATAACGTGTTTACAAACTTACTTTACAGAAAATTGTAAATAGCCTACTGTCATGCAGTTAATGGAATACTGTGTAGAGTTGGGAAGTTATGGTAGCCTAGGCCTATTTGGTGTGAACACACACACACAGGGGCAATTCTCTCTCGAGTAGCCTGATGATATGCACAGTGCATAATTGGGTACGGCCGTAGTTTTGGCGCACCTTACTAAGAACGTCTGGCTGCCGCTCTTTCTTTTTTCGAGCTCCGCTTTCATATTTCCTAATTGTCTCATGCGAAGCCATTGTTGTCTGGGATAGCACGCATTGATAAGGGGAAAGACAGGTGACGATAAGACATTTGTTTTCTTTTTTACAGTTTTTCTCAGTCGCTTTGGTGCTTTTTGCAGATCAGAATGAAATGTTCAACCTCCACAACATTTAGTCATTTGTGCACATCATAGTAGCAAATTCTCCTTCCTCTGAACAAATTGCAAATACTTTTGGACATGTATCAGTTGCTTTCATACAATTGTCTGCTGTTTTTTAACATTATCATTTGCATATGTCATGTCAGTCAAAATGAACTATACTTATGGATACTGAATAGTCGTTCCCTATAAAACTAATAGTCTTCATTTCATTGCTTGAGTCATTACATACAAAATTGTTGAACTAGTTATCAAATTCTGTCACAATGCTGTAGAATTGCAAAGAGCATACAGTAAAAATGTACGTATTCAGTGTCTTGTACTCACTTACTCCCCTAACTACAGCAATGTGTAACTTTGTAGTTTTCAAATGGCTGTACAAGTACTGTATAGTGCTGTCTTGAGCATGTTCAGGTAGTGTCACTGAGTTCTGACCTTTTTTTGCATTGGAAAACACTGAGAGAACTGTCATAATGAAAACATGACAAAGCCATTTGACTATCTTGTTCATAAACAATGATGTCAAGACTTCTCATTTTGATGACACTGACAGTTTCATTGACATGAATACATGCTTTTGAGGAATGGACTATCCATTTTGAGCAAGTGACGTGCTTTTGCAGGTCATCCACTAGGTTTTGCAGTTTGCACTAATTGCTTGCACTAAATGCACTGTGAAACTGCTGTGCAAATGTTACAGTAATAGTGATGTGAGAATAGCACCAAAGCGACTGAGAAAAACTGTAAATGTCCCGAGCCGGGGCCCCCTAGTGGCCGGGGCCCGGGGCAGCAGCCCCTTTGCCCAATGCACAAACGCGGCCCTGTGTGTGTGTGTGTGTGTGTGAGATACTGTGTAATACCGTGAGAGATCCGGTGCGAACTGATGGTTCCACTGTGGTGTGCTGGTGTTTGTTTACGGCACTTCAGCGAGCCGTTGTTTTTCTCAGGGAGTTAGCGGGCGCCGCCACTGGTGCCTCAAAGGATTGTGCTAGAAAGCGTGGCGGCGATGCTGCATCCACCAGCCAGTCAGTCAGGCACACAGAAGGCTCAGCGTATTTACGGATGGGACTATCCCATCTGCTGGGGATGGCTAACCAGCTCACATCACTTCTCCTTATCCCTCTCTCGCTCTCTCCTTCTCTCTCTCTTTCCCTCTCATTTCCATTTTCTCTCTCTACTTTCTCCCTGTTTTTGTGCATTTCTCTTTCTCTATTCCCTCTTGTTTTGCCACCACTCTTTGTACCACTCTCGTTTTGGGTTTCCACGTGTTTCCATCTCCTCCAGAGACCGTGCTGAGAGAGGCGGGGAAATGGGGGAGAGACGGAAAGAGAGTGTGCACTTCTCAGAAGGATAAATGCTCCATCTCCCAGTCCTGTAATGAAGTGGGAGTTTGGTTAGTGTGTGTGTGTGTGTGTGTGTTTGTGTGTGTGTGTGTGTGTGTGTGTGAGTGAGTGTGTGTGTGTGTGAGTGAGTGTGTGTGTGTGTGTGTGTGTGTGTGTGTGTGTGTGTGTGTGTGTGTGTGTGTGTGTGTGTGTGTGTGTTTTTCTGTGTCTGTGTGTGTGTTTGTGAGTGTGACTGTGTTTGTGTCTGGTATGCTGCATTTCTCAAAGCAGTCCTTAAACTGGACCCCACTGTCTTGTCGCCATGGCCACCTGTTGCCTAGCAGAGGCCCACATTCTTGGATCAGCTGTTCACAAGGCTTTGGTCTTGGCCGGGGTTTCCATGCATCGGGGGGTGGGGGATGGGGGGATGCTCTTTTCTTCCCCTCTCTGGCCTTCTCTTTCTATCTCTCTCTCTCACGCTATATCTCTCTTGGTCTTGGTCTGGCACACTGGTCATTCATGTCAAATCAGATAAGGTTGTTACTGCACTGTCTTAGATTTGGTCTTTGGTTTCAAAACGTGTCTATATCATGAATGGGTCCCAAAACCAAGGCCTGTCAAATATTTCTCTTCAAATCCATTTTTCAGCCTCTGATATTACATCAGTTGGATATCCTGAAAAACACAATATCTGGGAAGAAATGTTTGGTCATTAATATCTTGAAAGTATCCATTACCAGCCCAAACAAACAACAAAGGAAATATGAAAACATTGAACAAAGGAATTGAACAAAAATATTTTACAGGACTTCGTTTCGGGACCTACTGTAAACATTATGCAGACAAAATCTGAGTTGGTGCAGCAACCATTTTTCTTCTGATTGTTTTTCCTCTCTCCCTTTCCCTCATCTCTCTTTCACACACACACACATACACACACACACAGACACACAGACAGATACTCACCCTCACAAAGGGCACATTGCGGTGATGATCTCGTTCACATGTAATTTACATTAGGGACCCGGGGGCGATGCCTTCTGCACGCACACATTACTGAAATCAATTAGACTGTCCCCGCCACTCGCGCGATGCTCACGACATGCAAATGAGTACTGAAATGCTGATTTAAATGGCAGCACTGCGCTCTCTCTCTCTACCTCTCTCTGTCTCATTCTCTCTCTACCTCTCTCTCTCTCTCTCTCTCTCTCTCTCTCTCTCACGATCTCTATTCAGTTGATGCACTCAACAAAAGCTTGACACAAACACAATGGCATGCTTTAGATTGCAGCAGTCACTATTGACAACATATTTTGAATCCCAGCACACAAAAGCCTGTGCCCTGCAGTGTACCTATCCATGTGTCTTTGCTTTGTGCTGTTTGGATTGAAGATTCCAGTCCTGCCTGGACTATGGTGGCTTTTGGAGTCTGAGAAGAGGTTGGGGTTTCGTCATCTTGGCTGAATCGGGAGATGCTTGTTAGTGTGCATGCTTGGAAGAAGAGTCCCACAGGAATTAACTCACTCGCGGCATGCAGGGCATGGATTATATTTAACCCCTGCTTTTCTGTGGCTTTGAATGCACTCACATGGTGTGTGCCTGCACTGAAAAACACACGTCCACAAATACACACACACACACACACACACACACACACACACACACACACACACAGATATAATACACACTAACACACACACACACAAACACACACATACAATTAACACACACACACACACACACACACAGATGATCTCACTTTAGCGGGAGATGGGGACCTCTTTGGGATGAACGGTTTTGCACCATCATCAGAAAGCATGTGTTTACCTTCGGCAGGCCCACAGAGATAGACCTGCACGTGAACTCCCCCGATGCACGGCTCACTGTGACCCTTCACCCTGCTCAGCTGGCAATGTGAAAATCTGCCCTGCTCCTTTTTTAGAGAGAGAGAGAGAGAGAGAGAGAGAGAGAGAGAGAGAGAGAGAGAGAGAGAGAGAGAGCGCACAAAGAAAAAAAGAAATCGCTGGATGTACATCGATTACAAATGAATGAAATGTCTAGAATTAGTCCAGCATTTCTCTTTCGGTTTACAAAATTGATTCATGTTGTGATAATCCAATTTGATTAAATCATTCCAAGGAAATTGATTAGGCTTACATGAAATATTCATGTGATTTCAACGTGATTGTGTTATACAGCTGGTACTAAGAATAGGCATTCAGATGTATTTAGTATTGCAACATCAATGTTAAAGGAAGATAACTGTGATATTAAAGACTTAAAGTTGAAACATGCTGAATATGTTGTGCCACAATATTCAGAAGCATTCATAGAGGTTGGAAACATGTGCCATGAAACCACTGATACTTTGTGCATGCTCAATACCTAACACACTCATTGTGGGAACAAAGCATGGTTCACCTCAAAGCATAACACAAGATACAACTAGGCTCCAAATTCTAGTCTCTAAGCAGAACCCTATTTAAGAAACTCATGTGAAAACTTTTTATTTGGCAAACACTGTTAGCTGCATGATTATCTCAGTGTTCTTGCAAAGGCTCATGGGAACACAATGAAATGGTAGGCATCCCATGTGTTCATTTGCCTTACTGGTTCAGTACTTAGGTGCTTCACATTGATCTGACATGATTGTGTTGGATAAATTCATTGCTGTGGCAAAATATGGCAGTTCAACGTTATAACATTGTGTTTGAAATAAAAACATGAGTTTGTTTAAAATTACATGTTTTATGGTTTAGTAACTGTGACAACCCCCCCGCCCCCAGTGTATACGCTTACCTTACTTGATTCAATTAGAACAAGTGGATTACTGAATTGGAATGACTATTTGAACACAATCAGGATGTGTTTCATTCAAAACTACAAAGAGTACGTTTTAAAGTCCGCACATCCAAATGTCTGACATATGAGCAGGACAAACAAACGACCAGACAAAAAAGAGAAAAAGTCCGCTTCAACCAGGGTTTTCTGCTCCCACTTGTTTTTATTTTTCCGTGACGTTTCGGCTAATCACCCTTCTTCAGCAGTGCACCATTGTTGACTCTGTTGTGTCTGTGAGGACCTGTGAGGGACTTGAATTTCCCCTGGGGATCAATAAAGTATCTATCTATCTATCTATCTATCTATCTATCTATCTATAAGGTGCAATAAATATGTGTGTGTGTGTGTGTACATATTTGGGTGGTGATGTGTAGAATGCTGTTTAATGACTGCTGCGATTCAGGTTTTGGCACCAATTAGGAAGAAACATCTGCCTCACATGTGTCCCTCAGCATCCCTCCTCCCCACGCTCTCTCCATCTCTCTCTCTCTCTCCCTCTCTCTCTCTCTCTTCTCTTCTCCCACTATATGTCTATCCATTCCATTCCGTTTCCATTGTGTGTGTGTGTGTTTGTGTTGATGCTTGTGTTTGCATGCATGTTGACAGTCTTAATCTGATGTCCCTGCTGTTTTATCTGATTTGTTTCTTCCTGGTGAATTTTAATCATGTTTAGAAGAAAATAAAATATATTTTTGGCCAAAGCTCATCTTATGTGTATGAGGGTTGCTGTGTGTGTTTGAGTGGTTTTCCATTCTTCTCCAAAAAATCTTTAACATAGATTTGTGTGCAGTGTGTTTTGTTCAATAAATCATCTTTATTGAGTAGAAAAGTACCATACACACGTATAACAACAGGGAAAGTAAACTTGTGAGATCATATTCTAGTAAAACAAAACAATCAATCAAATCAGCAGAATACAGAGACTTTAATTTTTTGAGGTAATCCTACTAATACAATGTTCCATGAAGCAATGGTGTGAGTTGCTGCTTTATTGGGTCTGACTGTAGAGCATTCTGACTGTAGAGCATTCTTTTAATGTCAAAAAGCTAATTGGAGTCCTGCATTTCTGAAACATATCTGTTTATAACAAACATGTATGGTTTGTGTATGGAGTATGTGTATGTGTGCATGTATGGAGTATGTGTATGTGTGCATGTACACAAATGTATGTGTGTGTGTGTGTGTGTGTATCTCTGTAAGGTTTGTGTGCATTATGGAGTGTTCGGAAGAATATTAGTTTTCATGCACAATGGCCAAGCGCACAATTACAGTAGCCAGCCGAGAAGGCTGCATTCTTTTTTTTTCATATCTGGAATTTTAATGAAAATATGTTTTATCATCCTGCACATTATGCCACGGCTCTTTCCATTTGAGACACAATTTACCGGACAGCGAGGCCTCCCTGTGTGGCAGACCTAATCATAGCCACGTGAAGGCCAGAAATTGAAATTCCCATGAATATGTGATTGGCCTGGATGTGATTTATGTATTCACGATAGCGCGTTAATCCAACAGCGAGGACAAAGGCCATGAGATGACAAGAACCGGGCCGGCCGACTGTCGTAGTGAGAATGACACCCCCATACACACACATTCTGTGCACGCGCACACACACACCCCCATACACACACATTCTGTGCACGCGCACACACACACCCCCACACACACACAGCTGCCATTTTTTTTTAAACTGGTAAGCTGTTGTGCTTATATTTTTGGTCTCAACGCTTTTTTTCATTATGATTTTCTTTTTTTTCCTTTTCTTTAGTTTGCCCTTTCTTTCTTTCTTTCTTTTTTGTCTTTCTGTCTTTCTGCCTTTCTTTCTTTCTTTCTTTCTTTCTTTCTTTCTTTCTATTTCACAGTGAAGCTGGTGCAAAACAATGAGGTCCCACCCTCACTCATATTGTTTGACTGTCAGCTTTGGGACTCTAACTCTTCCTGCCTACAGGAGCTGTCATCCCATCATTATATGAAGGCTTGTTGTCATAGATATTTCCCCATGATCCCGCCTCTCTCTTTCTCTTTCTTGTCTTGTTCTCTCTCTCTCTCTCTCTATTCTATTCATCTCTGTTTTTCTCTCACGGTGTCACTCTAGAAGTGCAAATGACTGTAGGAAGTGGATGAGGGGATATGAGGGCACCTCACTGATGGAATGGCACACCTGTTTTTCCTCATCATTCTTTTCCATTTGCTTTCTTTCTCTCGTTCCTCTCTTTTGTGGGATGAATGGATAGCCACTGCAGTGAAAAACACAGAGGAAGTCCCACCCAATTATTTTTTTCTTTCCTCCTTTTTATTGGGCAATCCTATTCCTTTACCTTTTGCTAACCTTTGAACTTTGACCTGAACCTTTGACTTGAACTGTGAACCCTATGCCCTACCCCTAGTCTGCTTATATGTGTGGTCTATTTCTTATTTCTCTTTTTCATCTTCACCTTTTCTCTCTCACCTTCTCTTTCTTTCTCTGTCTCAGTCACACAAGCGCACACTTTCAGACACACACACACACACACACACACACACACACACACACACACACACACACACACACACACACACACACACACACACAGAGGCTAGTGGATACACACTTAAAAAGTAACTAGCTTTGACAGTTTTACAGTGCTCCTACTTGCTAGCTTGTTTGTGTAAAATAGACTCTAGACTGACTGCAATTCGATATATTCATTTGCTGGTCTGTGGGAAGAGCCCATACTCGCACATAAAGACATACACACATGCACACACACACACACACGCACACACACACACACACACACACACACACACCCACACACACGCACACACACACACACACACACACACACACACACACACACACACACACACAGTTTTCAAAGCAGTTTTGTGTTTACGACCCAGACAATATTAGAGCTCATAGGCCAACTGAGGTCCTGCTGAAAGTCCCATAAAACCAAGATGGTGCAACTCAGAGAAGTCACCATTTTGATTAACTTGCCTTTTAAAGAGCACTGAGCGCTTTAACTGAGACATTTGGGTACGGGCCTGGGAACGTTTAACCTCAGGCTTAATGCCCCCAGAGACCTGCTGTATCTAAGGTCCATTGTAAAGTGTTTGGTAAACATCACGTTAATGGCCATCGCTGCGCCGCTGGTCACAAGCACTTAATCTGATTTTGAAGTTGTGGTTGGTGGTGCTGCCAGATCTCCCCTTTGAAACCGTATGGTAGATGGAACACGGAATAATCTAGGACTACAATATCTATCGTGTTTTTTCAAGTGTTTTTCAAGTTTTTTAAAGTGTGTTTTTACGAAGAATTACCTTCAAAGTTAATCCATATTTGATATGCTGGTTGGCATTTTTCTCTCCCACTCGAAACAAAAAAATAAATAAAAAAAGCTAAAGAGCTGAACAGAAATCCCCGTTCTGGGCATTCCAGGTCTGTCCCCCCTCGGCTGCCAAACCATTATCCTCGGCTGCAGCCGAGACAACGGGAGGTAACCTGGCCCCGTCTGAAACCCCAGAACTCGGGCAGGGCTTTTGTTCTGGCCCGACACAAAAACAACAACAGGAACGGCAACCCGATCGCGTCTTTCCGAAGAGCCAGGTCTTCACGGAAAGAATAGACTTCAGGATCAGATCAAACATACTGTAATTACATAGTCTTCATCATCATAGTACCAGTGAATCCCCCCCACACACACACACATTGGCACAAACGCTACAGAAAAGAGATACTCCTTGAAACCAGAGCATACTTTTGAACAAAACAAAATCAAGACAGGTGGGACAGTGGAGAGATATGACAGATAGTTTTGAGAGAAAGAGAGAGAGAGGGAGAGGGAGAGAGAGAGAGAGGAGTAAGAGGGGGAGAGAGAGGGGGGGTAAGAGGGGGAGAGAGAGGGGGGTTAAGAGGGAGAGTGCTCCTACAGTGTATGCAGCAGAATATCATCCCTATCTGCAGTCATACATTGCAAATTATTTTTTTAAATTACCGGTAATCTTAATCTCAGGATATTCACAATCCATCCAATAACTAATCACCCATGATTTTTTTTTTTTTCTCTCTCTCTCGTTAATTGACATGCTATGGGAGGGCCTCTGTGACTCAGTTAGACGGGAGATTAATCTGATCCATTTCTTGGCAGCTCTCCTCCCCTCCCCTCCGCTGCCATCCTCTCCTCTTTCAGCGTGGCCCAATAAGAGAGGGACAAAGCCCTTTTCTCACCATGTCACCTTTTTTTTTTATAAGCGCTCTCCCTGGTTCACTGGCCCTCATCACAATGGAATCCTTGCTATCTCTCTCTCTATCTCTTGCTCTCTTCCCCCTCTTTTTCTGTCCCTTCCTCCCACCATCTTTCTCTAAATCTCCTTCCCCTTTTTCCTCATCCCCAGTTCTTTTATGTCCAACTCTATTCTCAGTGCTGACTGTTAAAGTATTTATCTGTTGGTGTCAGATTCTATCCTCCTCTCCGGCCTTCCTTCCTTCCATTTCTGGCCTGTGCTTGTTGGGGCTCTGAGCCTCATGTGTCACTCGTTTGTCTAGACGTTTGCCTTTTCTCCACCCTTTGCGGTTGCTGAGTCTCTCCGTTTCTCCGAGCAGCTCTCCTCCTGCATGGCTCACCGTCCCTCTTACTTTACAAATTCACCGTGTCTCTCTCTTTTCTCGTTTTTCTGCGTTATTCTCTCTGTGTTGTTCTCATCTCTCCCCCTCACTCTCTCCTCCCTCCCAGCCTTGTTTTTGGAGGAAGAGGAAGAGGAGGAGGCAGAATTCTTTATCCCTCTCGCTCTCTCTCTTGTCTCTCCTTTTCTCCTATAGCCTCCCATTTCGGCTCTTCCTGCGAGTAATTCTCCCCTGGAGTTTGTTGGAAATCTCTTTTTCTCAGTTCTCTATTTCACACCACACTGACAGCCACAATCTGCTCTGCCTCTTTCAGCTAATCCCTTTTTCTCCCTCTCTCTCCATCACTCTCTCCCTCTCTCTCTCTATCACTCTCTCCCTCTCTCTCTCTATCACTCCCCCTCTCTCTTGCTCTCTCTCTGCTCTCTAACCCTCTTTCTCTTGCTTTCTTTCCCCCTCTCTGATCTTGTGATGTTCCTGCCCCTAAGTGAAGCTGAAGTCAGGGTAATCAAATTCCCCTTCCCCCTGCTGTCGTTGTGGCTTTGCACCGTTGTTAGCCCCTGGGTCCAAAACAGAGAGCACAGTTACACAGAGTTCACTTCCTGGACACTTCACTGGACTTGTGTGATCTAAATGAGTCTAATTGAAATTGAAATTAGTGTGTGTGTGTGTGTGTGTGTGTGTGTGGGCTTGCCTGTAACTGAATGTTCATTGTATGCACATGCATCCTCAACTGCCCTGTAATTCTAACCTACAATCACCAAAGACAAGTGAAGCTGACCTTGTCTCTCTGTAGAAGGATTCGACTACTATGGGACTCTCTATAAAGCTTATGTTTGAAAGGGACATTATTTATAAAATTCTTTTTTCCCCATTTAAGATGGATGCAGGAGAGAGGTTACTGTCCTGTCTATAATTAAATCTTCGAAACATGCCCATTTGGGATAGTGAATGCTCCTCTTTGGGGTCAGTTGACGCTGCAGCATGACGAATAGAACCAGAGGAAGAGAGCGAGTGAGAGAGGGAGAAAGAAAGTCAGGAAGCACTCAGAGACCAGAGAACTACTGTATCTCTAATGACCCTTCCAAGGATCGCACAAGATTCACTGTGGAAAGACAGGTCTGCTGCTCCTGATTTATTGCTGCTAATTTATTGTGAAATCAGATTTTGATTATGGAATTAGTGGGAAAACTAATTTGGAGGCTTAGGTAGACACATGAGCATTGTAGTTCGCTACTGTGGAATGCATTCAGTACACCCCTTGGAAATCTGTGCTGAAACAAGGAGTTTCAGACCCATTCTCAGTCAGTTGAGAATAGGTCTGGTGTAAATGAGGCTACAATATAACATCTTGTATTTATGAAATGTAACTAAATTAACTAATTAAGTACATCCTTAATGCAGAGCATGCACACACACACTCACACACACACACACAGACACACTGCTCTGTGATTGAGCCACCTGACCCAAGACGTTCAGCTCAACAGGTACAAGACGTGTTTGTGTACAACATGCCAGCACGCTCTCTTGTCCTCCCCAGTCTTGAGCCTTTAGAGCTACCTGAGAGAGTGTAGTTCCAAGGTACTGTGTGTTAATAAGTGATGATGATCGATTCCACTTCTTCAGCCGGCAGCTGTGTTGTGTCCATGAACGGACACATTCTGCTCTGACAGCGCTGGCATTCGTGCCTCCTGCCCTCATGCGGCAGCATGTACTGTCTTGTTTTTATTCAGCTGGGGAGTTCTACCAGTGCCAAGACTAAGTGAGTCAGAACGAAAGAGTAGTGCAAGGCAGATAAGACGACCAAGTCTTCATCATATGCTGTAGTTTACAGGAAATTTGGGGGGTGGGAGGAGGAGGCGGGGTGTTGGCCTCTGAAAGTCTGAGCAGCTGTTCCCACTGAATCACTGAAAGAGCCAGTAGGTGTGTGTGTGTATGTGTGAGAGAGACAGAGCAATAGCAATCTATGACTCATATAGTATTATTTAGCCCAGTGATGGTTAGGTGTTGAGATTCATTTGAAATCTTCTTTTAAAAATAACACTGTAACCCTGTAGCCACCCAAATGCAACTGGACCAAACACTTGCTCTTGTGGAACTCCCTAACTACAGATAACACAAACTGTGTATCTACTAATTACAGGGTTAATATGAGCTGTTGGGTGTAATCATGTACGTATCTGGAAGCATCTATGGGGTTGTAATAAGGGTCATATGGGGGTCAGGAGGTCGAGGGCGGTGCGTGTGTGTTGGGGATTACTGGCTTAATGTTTTTATGGCAGCTGCCACCTGATAAAAATGGACTTCATCCCCTCCTTTTGAAGGGAGGTCGTATTCACTCTTCCCGAGACAGAGTGTCTTTGTCTAGGCCAGGCTGCTGGCCCTTCCTAAGCCTCACCTGTGCCAATGCACCTGAGAATACCAAACAGCTGACCCGTGGGTCGCTTTATGCCGCGTTGATGGAACCTGGATCAGAACCAGGGGAGTGTTCCAGAAGACCTATTTATCTACATCAGTTCAACAGTCCCATGTGGATAGAGCTTCCTGAGTGGGCAACCACAGAATAAAGAAAGGTTGAATGAAAGAAAGAAAGAAAGAAAGAAAGAAAGAATGAAAGAATGAAAGAATGAAAGAATGAATGAATGAATACGGAGCACTGATATTTCTTGTGACTGACAGAACAATGCCGCAAGCAACTGCCTCTGTGTTTGAGTGAAAAGTTATAGTCAAGAAGAAAGAGCACAGGACTAAAATCAACATGTCTCTATGAAGGGACCGAGCTCTTTGAGGAGAGGAAACTGGAGGACTCAATACATCACGGCCTTGGCCCGGATGACTCATGTCCCATTATTTGTGTTTATTTATCACTAGGTTTTGTAAGAGTATATGGATTTCACATCGAATTAGACACAACCGTGCCGATACAAAGCATGTTGCGGTTAATTGAGTAGATTCACAGGCCAACAGGCTTTTTTAAAACGCGAGGCCATGACCAACTTATTGACCGCAATCCTTTATTTGGCGATAGCAAGGCCTGTGGCTCACATCTCAGAAATGCAGTATATGTTGATTTGCTTGTGAGCATGGCTTTTATTCTGGATGGAGTGAGTGTGTGTGTGAAAAGTGAGTGGGAGAGAGAGAGAGAGAGAAAGAGAGAGAGAAAGAGAAGGCGATGAATGTGTAGGTGGATCTTTTCCCTCGCTGTCCCTCAGGGACACTTCATCCACACACACACACACACACACACACACACACACACACAGTCCACGAGTGTGCCCACATCACACCCTGCTGTGGTCATCTCAACTTGTGCCAAATGCACAGTGCAGTGAGCTCAAACCTGACATGCTCTCTGTATACTGCATAAATAACCTTGGCTAAAAGTGGTCAGCAGGAGTCAAAGCTCTACTTTGAACATACCATTGTAATAGACCTATATTGACATGGTACACTATATTGACATGTACACACACACACATACACATTGATATAAGAACATGAAGCAAGACCAGTGTATTTATATCTTGTGCTTTCTAAAAGTCAGTTCAAGGTGCTTGAGAGTAAATATAGAACACTCTAAAATGGGAAACATAAATGAAGAAAGCATTATACCAGAATGTATATTCACACACACAAAACCAAAAACACAGACAAAAAAACATTCACGCAGCCACACAAATCCAAAAACACAGACCCACACTACACACACATACACACACACAGAGTCAGACACACACACATGCACACACACACACTCACACCGGAATAAAAAAGGAAATACAGTGTAGCAGTTCTACATTTAGAATGTGGTGGGTGGAGAGCTGCTTTAGTGCCAGAGGAGTCTTTGTTCGCACACGGCTTCGGTCGGGATTGGAGCGGCTTTATCGAGGAATTCCGCATGTCAGAAATGGCACCTGAGAGTCTCCATGTCCTAGGCGTGTGTGTGTGTGTGTGTGTGTGTGTGTGTGTGTGAGTGCATGTGCATGTGTGTGTGTGAGTGAGTGTGTGTGTGTGTGTGTGTGAGTGAGTGAGTGCAGATTCTTTTTTCTCTGTGTGTATTTCCGTCTCTCTTTCTGTCTGCCTGCCTCTTTTTCCTATTAAGTGTGTGTGTGTGTGTGTGTGTGTGTGTATTAGTGAGTGTGTGTCAGCAGTCCATGCATGTAAATTCAGAGAAATCGTTTTCAGCTCTTCAGGAACTTGCCCAACGGGAAGGCCCTGAATATGAATTCTACTCAACTGTGACAATTGACAGAATTGGAAGAGATAGGAAGAGTTGGAGCGAAAGAGTTAGAAGGTGTAGGAGAGAGAGAGAGAGAGAGAGAGAGGGAGGGAGGGAGAGAGGGAGGGAAATTCATGGATAGAGTGGGAGAGAGAAAGTTGTGAGGAGAAACAGAGTGAAGAGAAACTATTGTGTGAGGAATGAAGTGGAGCTGCCTCTGCGCTCCGTCTCCAGGTAACATGTTGAATGATGGTCCTGATGCAAATGAAGCTATGCTGTCTGAGAGCAGTTTGGCCTGAGACACAGACATGGCCACTAGCTCTGTGTGTGTGTGTGTGTGTGTGTGTGTGTGTGTGTGTGTGTGTGTGTGTGTGTGTGTGTGTGTGTGTGTGTGTGTGTGTGAGAGAGAGAGAGAGAGAGTGTAAGTGTGGGTTTGTGTCTGTGTGCTTATGTGCTTGTGTTTACCATTAAGTCAGCAGACACCTTTTTGTTTTGTTGCAATTGGGTTTTTATTAAAGAGCGGCGGCCTGCACTCTATGCTACTTAGCTGTTTAAGGCGTAATAACGCTGATAATTAATGTTTCAGGGCCCTAATTAAGTCTTGCCCCTGGCAATTACACTGGCACCCACACACACAGGTGTATGCAAGCTAATTAACAGTCATTAATTAATTTGCTGAGGGGGAAGGGGGAGTTGCATCCTAGATGTGTGTGTGTGTGTGTGTGTGTGTGTGTGTGTATGTGTGTGTGTAGAAGGGGGAAACTGAGCAAGAGAGTGGGAAAAGAGGGAAAAGTCAGACTGTTTTTTTCCTGCCCAGTTATATAAATACTCTTCTGCTCTTCAGTAACCTGTAAAATTACGCATAATGGAGGTTTCACAGTAGGAAATTGGCAGGTGGTGGAAGAAGCACTTTAAAAAAGATTTTTTTCAGCCACTAGAGACAGATTTCTTTTTTCCATTGTTGCCTAAATAAACAGCCAAAACATGGAACAGGAAGTAATGGTTTTCTTTCAAAATTTGTTTCCACTCCTGACAAGGAGTTTGACTTGGAGCCAGTAGGCCTAAGTGAAAAGCATGAAATGGATAAAAGAGTGTTCTAGAATGTCT
Source organism: Alosa pseudoharengus (assembly GCF_046254945.1). Taxonomy (NCBI): domain Eukaryota; kingdom Metazoa; phylum Chordata; class Actinopteri; order Clupeiformes; family Clupeidae; genus Alosa; species Alosa pseudoharengus. The sequence continues at coordinate 28,398,122 of NW_027468640.1, forward strand.
CAAAAATTCTGAGGAAGCTCAGCCAAATCAAATCACATATCATCACTACCGCCACTGAAGGGCAAAAAAAGATAAGAAAGTATTTAAAGTTAAAAAGTATTGAGTTTGTGTTCATATAACGTTCTTTAACGTATAAACTGAAAAAGTGTTGATGCTATTGTGGTAATTTTCCAACAAAGTGAAAAGACCTGAGTACCACTCTGCAGTGAAAAAGAACATGATGTCCTGTTCCCTTGAAGGTTCATGCACCCACCTGCACGTGGGTTTCGCTCGCCAGGTCACCTGTTTGCTCGCACAAACTCCAAAACATTGATCGCACGCAATATAGTTGTTATTCACCGTTTCAGCTAGTCCCTTCTCTGCTCCCACGCTCTTCGAAGCATTGATAAGCACGCAATCCAGGTATTATTCACCTTCCATTGACAAGTGAATGACACCCGGCAATAGGGAAGACAATGCTAAGTGCTCCAAAACGAAAGAACCCAAAACATAGACTCCATAAGAAGCCCATTTAATGATGGGACTGAGACAGCTATATGGTAATAAGGGGCTATAGGCCATTAGTCAAAGTCACGTACACTGAAACATTACACCAAGGCGTGATCGTTCCCAGAGCCATACATCATACATCACACCTGAAAGGACGCGTCATGTCAGCAAAAAACGTACATTAAAATGACATATGAGAACACCGAACTTAAAGCTGTACATTAGCCCGAAACATGAGAACACCTTATTTTTTATTGAAAAGTGTCAAAACGAAATCCACACCGAAGTCAGGTGTCAATCACACGAGGAGGAACCTTGATTTCGGATTGGGTGAGTGACGTACGGAAACTAGGAGGGTCTGGAATCTCGCA
>NW_027468640.1:28403981-28408981 GCF_046254945.1 Alosa pseudoharengus
ATTGCTGTAGGAAGTGTGTGTGTGTGTGTGTGTGCGTGTGTGTGTGTGTTGATAAAATGGTTGATGCAATTTTGCCATTCATCACCCATATGCCATGAGTGACATCCATCCATCTGAGTTTAAGTTTGTGTGTATTACTTAAGCTGTGCTGTGCGTGTGTGTGTGTTGAAGGTTCTGAGTTGTCTGTCAATACTGTCTCATATCCATGTTGTTAATGAATATGGTCAGTGTTGCATTTCACCTACTGTATGAGTGGCGAGAAGGGTATGAGAGAGAGAGAGAGAGAGAGTGTGTGTGTGTGTGTGTGTGTGTGTCTGTGTCTGTGTCTGTGTGTCTGTGTGTGTGTGTGTGTGTGTGTGTGTGTGTGTGTGGGTGTGTTTGGGTGTAAATGAGTGTGAACATAAAAAAGCCTTCACTCCTTGACTCGACCTTCAAGGAAAATTCGGCTGTTAACAGCAGTCTCTCTCTAATTTGTGTGCGGACACACACACACACACACACACACACACACACACACACACACACACACACACACACACACACACACACACACACACACAGAGCTCCATGCACCTCATCAGTCAGGAGACGCAGAGGAAGCTTGCGATTGGCACATCTCCTGCATGCGTGTGCGGCCTTGTTAATTTCCACAGACACTAATGGCTTATTACCCCCTCAGCCTCCCCAGCGCTGGCACTTCCTCACCTCGCCGCCCTGTGCCACACACACCACCTTCCCCAGAGAAACACAGACAAATGCCTAATAGTTCCTGTGGGAGAAGGGGGTCTCATTAAATTACAAGGTTTATTGTGTGTGTGTGTGTGTGTGTGTGTGTGTGTGTGTGTGTGTGTGTGTGTGTGTGTGTGTGTGTGTGTGTGTGTGTGTGTATATGTTTGTGTGTGTGTGTGTATGTAAAAATACATTTAGCTCTCTTGGAGATGACTGACAAATCCATCTTTTGTATTGTTGCATGACTTTTTCTCCTGGCTTTCCATCTATCTCTCTCTCTCTCTCTTTTTTCTGTCCGTCTGTCTGTCTTCCCCTCGGTCTGTCTTGCTCTGTCTATCTCTCTTGCTCTCTGTTGCTGTTCCACACTAATGCCTGATCTCATTACGAAGCAGAGCAAATGTGAAATGTCACTCGAATCAGGCTGAAGAAACTATGTTACGTGATTAAGACTCAGAGACAGAGAGAGAGAGGGAGATTCTGAATGAAAACAAATAGAAAGAGAAAACACTGTTAGTTGTGTGTTTGTGTGTGTCTGTATCTGTGACTTTGTGGGGATGTATATTTGTGGCTATGCAACAGAATTTATGTATATCAGCGTGTGTGTCTTTGGTATTTAAGTACAGTAAGTCTGTAAGTGTGTAATGGTGTATGTATATGTATGTGTATTAAGAGTGTGTGTTTGCAAGTGTTTGTGTGTGCTGGAGAGAGAGAGAAAGAGAAAGACAGAAGGTATGTGTGTGTGTGTATATGTGCGTGCGTGTGTGTGTGTGTGTGTGTGTTTGTGTGTGTGTGTGTGTGTGCGTTTGTCTGTGTGTGTGTTGGTGATAGACAGTGGGAGTCTGTGAGCGGGCCAGATGAGTCCATGTTATGCGATTAAACTGGGGGTTAGGGAAGGAGCAGAGGCGGACAGTGAAAGGCTATCTCTACCCACAGGACGTCACAATCTGCTGAGCTTACAGCTCATCCCCTCTCTCCGACACACACACACACACACACACACACACACACACACACACACACACACACACACACACACACACAGTTTACAGCACCCACCCATGTATAATGTTCAAATGCATAGACAACACACAGCTTTTCACACATACATAGGGGGTGTTTACATACAAGTGATGATTCTGTTGACCAAAGTTCTGAAATGTCTGCCACAACTGAAGCCACAGTTTGTAATCAGAGAAGCAGACCAGAAAGAGAAGGTTTGGTCTTAAACAACAACAGCATGACAGCACCTGATTTTCATATGGTGCTATATGGAAAATATGATTTTATTTTATTGTTGCATAGTCAAGTAACAATGAGTAATGACCGATGACTTTGTGGTGGACTTGTGGACTGACTGACTGGGACAAATCAAGTTTGACATTTGGACTTTGGATGGGAGGGTTGTCTCTGCATGAGTTGTCTTATTTCTTGGAGCCAGGCAGAATTCAATTAATGCACCAGAGTTATCCTCTTAGAAAGGAACGGGCAATTTCCAATGAGTGAATTTAATTAGCATTTCTTAACTGAATTGTCTGAATTTAGATGACCCAAATGCTGAATGTCGCCTCTATGGGAAAAAAAAAGCGAGATAGAATGTGCTTTCATGTGTGTGTGTGCGCGCGCGTGCGCGCGTGTGTGTGTGTGTGCGCGCGCGCGTGTGTGTGTGTGCGCGCGCGCGTGTGTGTGTGTGTGTGTGTGTGTGTGTGTGTGTGTGTGTGTGTGTGTGTGTGTGTGTGTGTGTTGTGCAATGTGTGTGTGTATGTGTGTGTGTGTGCACGCGTTGTGTTCGTCATGGACACGGTGTCCTGTGTGGATAAGTAAGTCTACTGGGTGTAATCAAAATTAGAAATGTTTGGATGGAAGCTAGCCCACATGGAAATAACATTTTGGGTCTGTGTGTGAGATCATGTGTTTATTCATGTATTTGCAGTTGGTGTCCCGATGTATTTCCCTGAGCCAGCAATGTAATCGGGTCTCAATAATGGATCACAATGAAGCACTACTGGGCTTTTGCTCCTCTAGGAGCCATATGAGTATATCTCTGAGACTCTCTCTCTCTCTCTCTCTCTGTCTTACAAGTATAGGAAATACAACCATATTTTTTAAACTGAACTACACCCTCTCTGACGCAAATGTATTCCTACAGTAGCTTGTGAAGCGTTATTTGTCAGTAATCGCATGCTATGTACTCCGCTATTCCTTACATGTTAATGCAGCCAGCGTCAAAGCTTGGTGGTAATTAAACTGTGCCGTACCACGACGCATGTAAGTGCTCTCGACAGTGCATATTTCAATGTGAAGGGCGAGAGCCTTTGGGAAATAAAACTGCCCATTATACAGGCCTCACTTAATAAACACATAACATAACAAACAATATCAATGATTGATGACGACGACGGTATGTACGTGTGTGTGTGTGTGTGTGTGTGTGTGAGACGTGTAGGGAGAACTATAAACGTGTGCCTCATTACAATAGTTACTGTATGTCATATTTAATTTCATTAAAGAAGTTGAATTTCCATTTCATGCAGATCATGAACAGTCCATTATGACATATCAGACGAATTTGCCCGCCGTTTTGTGTTGGTGTGTGTGTGTGTGTGTGTGTGTGTGTGTGTGTGTGTGTGTGTGTGTGTGTGTGTGTGTGTGTGTGTGTGTATAGTATTGCACATTGTCTGTTCAAAATCCCTTCAGCTCTACTCCCATCAGGATAAAGCTGTGGGCTACACACCATAGCCGAGTCTGGATAATAGTCTGCTTAGAATGATCCATTCAGATCAGAGTGATTATGGAGAATCTATAAATAGAAAATATATGCTCCTGCTTAAAAGCCACCTTTACCTTAACGTGACTTTCTATAGATTCCAAGCAAAATGTAAGTGTTCCATTGAGAGTAGAGTAGTATTTATCTATATCACTTAACCTTGGACTTGAGGCAAGTTTCCCTCTGTATATACAACTGTGTGTGTGTGTGTGTGTGTGTGTGTGTGTGTGTGTGTGTGTGTTTATGTTTCTCTCTCTCCCTCTCTCCCTCTGTCCCTCAATTTTTCAATTCAATTCAATTCAATTTAAGAAAGCTTTATTAGCATGAATGTTTCAGCAACATTATTGCCAAAGCTCAGTTACATGTCATAGAAGGATAAAGTAAATCAATTAAGATAAATTAAGTAAGACATACAAATAAAATGACAAATCTAATAATAAAAACAAACATACAACATAATTTGTTGGCAGGGTTGGGTCAGATTACTTTGAAATGTAATCCATTACTGACTACAAATTACATGGCAATTTTTGTAATCAGTAACGTAATCAGGATTACCAAAAACATGTAACGTAATCTGATTACGTTAGGATTACTTTTAGATTACTTCAATAAATATGCCCCTAAGTAAAAGACACTACCACTGAATTGATGAAAGAATTCTCATTCTATTTTTCTGTTTATTATTTCATTACATCTAAGAAATCTCTTTGCTCTGAGTAAAGCATTCCTGTGTGAATTAACTGATCTTTTCTTCCAAAAATCTTAATGTAGCCCCTTGTTTTAGTGTTACCATTTACTTTGAGGTCACCAGGTCCCGTCTGAAAAACACCCAAAACTAATACATTTCTATAGCTATTCTCCACTTTGGGGGTGGTATTTTGGTGGTTGAAATTTTCCCCATCCCAAAATTGATCACTTAGTCATCATGGATGTGATCATGGATCACTATTCTCCAAACATGCACAACTCATCTTAACCTTTATAAGGGCACACCTGGACAATGAATTTAGCTTTTGCTGGATTTTTTTGACCCAGGGACATGGCCTGAGATTGAATGACACCATGTCCATTTCAATTGTGGGGGTGAGAAAATTATTCCTTTGGGATGTTTTTCAACCAGGGGGACCTGGTGACTTTCTCAAAGTAAACGGTAACACTAAAACAAGAGGCTACATTAAGATTAGGAGGAAAAGATCAGGCAGTGTGCCGAGAGACCTGCCCCAATAGTAAATAAGTTAGTAAGTAAGTATAGATACTCTTTTGATCCCGTGAGGGAAATTTGGTCTCCCAATCCGCGAATTAGTGAAGCTAAGTGAACACACAGTGAGGTGAAGCACACACCAACCCGGAGCAGTGAGCTGTCTGCTACAACGGCGCTCGGGGATCAATGAGGGGTTAGGTGCCTTACTCAAGGGCACTTCAGCCGTGGATGTGGGCATGGGAGAGCAGTGCTCAACCACTTCCCCCGCCCACATTTTTTCTACTGGTCGGGGATCGAACCGGC
>NW_027468640.1:28413981-28416481 GCF_046254945.1 Alosa pseudoharengus
CCTGCTGTCGGCCTCTCTCTTCTCCTCTCTCTCTCTCTCTCCCTCTTTATCTCTCTATATCTATCTCTCCTGCTGTCTGCCTCACTCTCCCTCTCTTTCTCTGAGTCTGTATTTGGTCAGGATCTGTCTCTGCTTTATATTGCTGACAGTAGAGGGATATTCTTCTAATTCATATTTAGATTTTATGGACCGATAACATTCTAGTTTGTTTTGTTTTTTTGTTTCATTATGCCAATGTTCCAAATATTTTTCTTTAGATTTCTGGATAATTTGGTTGAGTTTTAGTCTAAAAGCAGAGCTTGGCTGAGAGAGTGTATTAGTGTTTGTTAGAGAGGGATTATAGTCTCAGTATAAGATGACTCAGAGGACTCTTGTCGGGGTTCAGATCTTGAGTTTTTTCTGCGATGAAATGCAGTGTGTCTCTGGGACTTGTTTGGAGACGCATCCAGAATTGAAGTGCTCTTTTTTGTATGTTGATGGCCAATGGGAATCTGCCTAATTTTGCCCTACATGCATTGATTGGTGTTTTCTTTTGGATTTTTAAAATTAATCGACAGAATTCTGCATGTAGGGACAACTATACCCCTCTATCTCTCCCACTGTCTGCCTCTCTTTTCTCCTCTCTCTCTATCTCCCCCCCCCCTCTCCCTGTATCACTCTGTCTCCCACTGTCTCACTCTCTCTTCTGCTCACTCTATCTCTGTTTCTCACTCTCTCACACTCACTCTCTTTCTCTCCATCCGTGTTATGTGCTGATTAAAATCTCCTTGCTGTTGAGGCATTATAAATATTAATAGCTTTTGTTGTTCTGTATTCAGTGTCAAACACTGCACCTCCTCTTTGCAGTCTAAGCTAGGCTGTTATTAAGCTTTCATTACCATTTCAGGCAATGTGTGTGTGTGTGTGTGTGTGTGTGTGTGTGTGTGTGTGTGTGTGTGTATCTGTCTGTGTGTGTGTGTGTGTGTGCGTGTGTGTGTGTGTGTGTGTGTGTGTGTGTGTGTGTGTGTGTGTGTGTGTGTATCTGTGTGTGTGTGTGTGTGTGTGTGTGTGTGTGTATCTGTGTGTGTGTGTGTGTGTGTGCGTGTGTGTGTGTGTGTGTGTGTGTGTGCGCTATTTTTAGTGCTGGTGTGTTTGTGTGCGTGATTTCGTTGGGTGTGTGTGTGTGTTTATGTTTGTCTGAGTGATTATGTGTTGTAAACCTTTCCTCCTACCAATCTGTAATCTGTATTGGATTGCTCTTGCCTTGTTACATGTGGTTTGGACATCATTTGCCACCTCCTGTTCGCTGACCCTGTTTGATTGTAAGGTTTTTACAGGGGCCTCGCAGAGTGGTAATCGTCAATAAGAACCACCACCAATTTCCCCATCTCCTCTGATGCGCGCTGATTTTTTTTTTTGGTAAAAGCAAATCGGCCTCTAACCTGTAGCCATTTTACAGATGTGTTCTCAAATGTGTTCCTGGAGGAAAATGGGGATTCTAGAGCAGAAAGGGCAGAGAGTTCACCACTGTGTGTCTGGTGTGTGTTCTACCCCCAAGACCCTCCCTGGCCGTCATCCATTGGCAATAGCATTGTTTTTCCCCCCGCTCTCATTCGCCCCCACAGGCTGTCAATCAAAGTATCTAGGGCAATTTTAAAATTGTGTTAATGCAGAAGTTATGCTGTAGAACTGCTACAGAACTTCAGTTTAGCAATTCCGGTTGTTCATGTGTTTGTGTGTAAATATATCTGTGAGTGAGTGGGTGAGTGAGTAAGTGAGAAAGAGAGAGAGAGAGAAAGAGAGAGAGAAAGACAGAGGGATGGGTTTTTGTATGTAACGCTGTCTTATGTTCTTGCCATGTTGCTAAATATATCCATGTGTTGTGCGAGAGACTCCCATGCAGTTGTTCACGAGGGCCTCAGAGGAGAGAGACTGACAGCGGGGCGTGCAGCGAGCAGATGTGGGGTTTAAGGGAGCCGGGCGCAGAGGGGCCAGCGGGTCTTATGCGGGGGGATTGGGGCGGAGGAACGTTTCCGAAAATTTCACCGCATTCTGCAGGTCAATGAGGGGGTGTGTGTGCTCTCTCTTTTAGCCTGTAATAATGTAATAATACACACACACACACACACACACACACACACACACACACACACACACACACACACACAGTCATTAACAGTGAGAGCCAACAATTGTGGAGCAGTCCATATGTAGTCGAGAACAACCTCGCGCCCACATGTTGATTGGAGCGATAAAGGGCGTTACAGCATCAGATGAATGGTAACAAAGCTTTGTATCTGTCTGCACTTACAGGCAACCTCCGACAGGATTTAGGAAATAGCGTATATGTGTTTGCATGAGGGAATCTCTGGGTTCCTATATGGATTATATACATCAAAGACAGTCAACTCTTTTATGTTAGTGATATTTCGTTGGGTGATGTGTACAATAAACATCAGCGGTGTCTGTCTGTCAGTGTTTTGAAAGAGCAGCTGTTTGAACTATTGCAGTTCATTTCTGA
>NW_027468640.1:28423981-28426481 GCF_046254945.1 Alosa pseudoharengus
ATGTAAGCATTCTGACCACCCTCAACTCCCAGCGCTTAACAAAAACACAGAGTGAGAGAAAGAAAATGAGAGGGAGGGAGAGAGAGAGAGAGAGGGAGGGAGATGAAGAGAGGTGTTTGTTTTGCGGAGAGATGTGTATTTTGTGAGGAGATGTGTTAAGAGATGTGTTTGTTGTGTGGAGAGATGTGTATTTTGTGAGGAGATGTGTTAAGAGATGTGTTTGTTGTGCGGAGAGATGTGTATTTTGTGAGGAGATGTGTTAAGAGATGTGTTTGTTGTTAGGAGAGATGTGTATTTTGTGAGGAGATGTGTTAAGAGATGTGTTTGTTGTGAGGAGAGATGTGTATTTTGTGAGGAGATGTGTTAAGAGATGTGTTTGTTGTGCGGAGAGATGTGTATTTTGTGAGGAGATGTGTTAAGAGATGTGTTTGTTGTGCGGAGAGATGTGTATTTTGTGAGGAGATGTGTTAAGAGATGTGTTTGTTGTGCGGAGAGATGTGTATTTTGTGAGGAGATGTGTTAAGAGATGTGTTTGTTGTGCGGAGAGATGTGTATTTTGTGAGGAGATGTGTTAAGAGATGTGTTTGTTGTGCGGAGAGATGTGTATTTTGTGAGGAGATGTGTTAAGAGATGTGTTTGTTGTGCGGAGAGATGTGTATTTTGTGAGGAGATGTGTTAAGAGATGTGTTTGTTGTGAGGAGAGATGTGTATTTTGTGAGGAGATGTGTTAAGAGATGTGTTTGTTGTGCGGAGAGATGTGTATTTTGTGAGGAGATGTGTTAAGAGATGTGTTTGTTGTGCGGAGAGATGTGTATTTTGTGAGGAGATGTGTTAAGAGATGTGTTTGTTGTGCGGAGAGATGTGTATTTTGTGAGGAGATGTGTTAAGAGATGTGTTTGTTGTGCGGAGAGATGTGTATTTTGTGAGGAGATGTGTTAAGAGATGTGTTTGTTGTGAGGAGAGATGTGTATTTTGTGAGGAGATGTGTTAAGAGATGTGTTTGTTGTGCGGAGAGATGTGTATTTTGTGAGGAGATGTGTTAAGAGATGTGTTTGTTGTGCGGAGAGATGTGTATTTTGTGAGGAGATGTGTTAAGAGATGTGTTTGTTGTGAGGAGATGGTCTTGCGCTTGATTTCGTTGCTAATGGAGCGACTGGTCCAGTGAAGGAGGCCCCAGCATAATTAGTCAAGCTAATGCTGATATTTGTCTCAGCACAAAGCCGCTGATAGTCTTAATGTGTTTACACAGTCCTACTCTCTCTCTCTCTCTCTCTCTCTCTCTATCTATCTATCTATCTATCTATCTATCTATCTATCTATCTATCTATCTGTCTGTCTGTCTGTCTCTCTCTCTCTCTCTCTCTATCTATCTATCTATCTATCTATCTATCTATCTGTCTGTCTGTCTGTCTCTCTCTCTCTCTCTCTATCTATCTATCTATCTATCTATCTATCTATCTGTCTGTCTGTCTGTCTGTCTATCTATATAGGATCTCTATCTGTCCGTCTACATCCATCTATCCATCCCTGTATCTGTCTGTCCGTTTCCCTTGTGGTCCTCCAGCGGTCTGCCGCTCCACATTACATCTATTTGTATTCTGTCTCAGTGTGCTCCTCCTCTCTGAGTCATCCTGTTTCTCCGTGTGATAATGGAGTCTCCCGTCCGCAGCCTCGCGCTAAGCGGAGAGCCACGACCAGACCTCGGTGGTTTAGTCAAACACCACCAGGGATGCCAATCGTGAGTCCCAAAACGAAACTCTCGTAAACTTCAACTAAACAACAAACTTCAGTTGATCAGTTCTGGAGTCAGCCGTTTTAGAGAGCGAGACAGGGGCAAGACTGTTAGTTTTCCTGTCTCTGCCATGATGCTCTGGCCTCTTATTTATTTATTCATTTATTTATTTATTTATTTTTGGGACTCCATGCTGCAGCCCAAACCGCTCTAGTTTGAACGTAAACAATAGCTGTCTTAGTCAGTCCGGGCTCGCTGAGCCTGTCATGTATTTTTGTGTGGAAGTCCGAGAGGAGCTTGTATAAGGGGCCTGCACAGTAATTGGTTTCTGTCGTCGGGGGAAAATAGGATCACACTGATGGATCGGCGGCGTTTTGCCTCCGGACGAATCGCAGCGCTAGCGCTAGATAGCGACGGAGCGGCGGGCGGCTCTGGGCCTGGCGCGGGCCGGGTCGGAGCCGGAGTTGGCGTCTGAGCGGCGGGCGAGGCTGAGTGATTAGGGCAGTCTAAGCCAGTGGAACCGCGGAGGAGAGACAGGGGAAGGCAGTTGTGCATGGATGGAGTGCTTGGCTCCCACCAGGCAGGAGATCATTTATGCGATTGCCTTCAATTCATTATCTCCCTGTGTTTTATATATCATCGTGTTACACTCACTCACTCTCTCGCTCTCTCTTTCTCTCTCTCCCTTTCTTTCTCTCTTTCTCTCTGTCTATACTGTTTTGCAATAATTTGATGGAAACACAAAAATTCATTGCATGATGTGCATAA
>NW_027468640.1:28436481-28441481 GCF_046254945.1 Alosa pseudoharengus
CTGCTGTGGATCCCTACAGTGAAAAGCTCAGGCTGCTTATTTCAAGCCTGTGTCATCTCTTCCATTGCTGTGGAGAAGGACATGGAACCTGCTCTGTAAAGTCCCTGGATACGTGCTCATCTCACCATGAGTTATTCATCTGTTTTGTTCAAAGTTCAAACATGAATGTCTCTGTATAGAGTTGAATGTTAGGAGAAGGGCCTGTTGTGGTAATCATTTTTAAATGGTCTACCACCGGATCTGCCTATGCTGTGGCCTTCAAAGGGTCAGCAAAACCCTTCAGTACAGCATAACGCCCTCAACTCACCTGGACGCCTCAACAAGTCCATCGGCTGACCTCATCTCAAGATCACCAAGTCTACAGACATCTGGCCACCACAATCTCAAGATGGTTGCCAGGCTGCGGGACCGCAAATCAAGTCATGTCGTTGAGTGGTGGAAGATCCCTCCTCTGAGATACCAGTATCCTGAGCGCAGTCCTTGGATCCTGATATCAAACATTAATATGCTGGCTTTGTACTTAGTGACTTAGGAATTCTTCCATATCCTGGATGGAATATGGTTTTAGTTAAGTGCTTGAAGTTCTGGTTAGATTCCTACCCCTATTGAGAAGGTGTGGCTCCTGATTTCATTTCAAGATTCAGGTTCAACTGTAAGGCTCATTGTAACTCCTCCAGTCCAGCTGTAAACTGTTGTGTGTTGTGTGTGCTTGAACAGTCTGGCTGGCAGTGCAGCGCATGGTTCTGGTTTGATTGTAGTCTCCAGTGCTTTGGGCTATGGGATCAGCTGCAGACCAGAGAGAGTGAGAGAAACAGAGAGAGAGAGAGAGAGACAGAGAGAGAGAGAAAGAGAGAGAGGGGAGCCCTTTCCACAACCTCACCCCCACCCACCACCGTACGTGTAGAGCCCCTAGCTGTCAATCACTCTGACAGGGTTCCGCCACTCCGCGACCCCCTTATCACAGCCTCGTCACGGCAACGCACTCCCAGCAGGCTGTGCTGTCAGGAACCCTCAAGCTTTGCGATGGATGAGTGATAAGAGAGTCCGGGGGAAAAAAAAGAAAATGAGGGAAGAAAAAAGAAAGAAAGGAAAAAAGAAGGAAATACAAGACGCTGCTCTCTTTTCACACACAGGGCAGATTTGTAGCTGGGTCTTAGATGTGGTGACGGTCATGAATAAAAGATAGAGGACCTTGTGGGATTTATTCCCCAACCAGATCGACAAAGACAGGATAAGGACAGTGTGTGTGTGTGTGTGTGTGTGTGTGTGTGTGGCAGGAGAGTTCATGGATCTGTGTTTGTGAGCACACATAGAAAAAAGGAATAGTTCTGAATAAACAAAGACTTTGCTACATGTTCTTGTGTTTGTTAGTGCATGGGTGCAGATGTGGAAGTGACTGTAGCAAAGTGGAGATTAATGGAATGAGCCTGTTTCGGTGTGTGTGTGTGTGTGTGTGTGTGTGTGTGTGTGTGTGTGTGTGTGTGTGTGTGTGTGTGTGTCTGTGTGTCTGTGTCTGTGTCTGTGTCTGTGTCTGTGTCTGTGTGTATGGATGTGTATGTTACTTTTGTGTTGTGGTAAGCATGTGTATTGGTGTGTGTGTGTGTGTGTGTGTGTGTGTGTGTGTGTGTGTGTGTGTGTGTCTGAGAAAGAGAGTTGTGATTGGCTCCTCTTTGTCTAGTAAAAGATTTCTGTGGGTCAAACTAAAGGGGCTAACAGTGTGTTTCTGTTTGTGGAGGATAATGGTCTCCTCTCCCAGCGTGCTACCCAGATCAACTTTACATAATGACCGTCTTCCTGCTTCCACCGCTGTGCAACGCCGCTTGGTCTGTAAGGCCGCTCCCGAAGAAAAGCAGGGGAAGGGTCTCTTTTATTTCCCCCGTGTGCCTTTACAGTTTAAACTCTCGCTCTCCGCAATTTTCTCTCTCCAAATGATGCGCTACGCTAAAGATGCTTGTCAGCTTCGATTGCCATCGCTCCGCTTTTGACCAGAATACTAACAAGCTGGCTTGTTTGTGGGGAGAGAAAAAAACGAGTCTCTGGCTCATTATTTGGGAGGATTTGTAGTCTGTTGTAGTTTTTTTATTTAAAGTCTTCTTCTCTTCTTCTCTCCTCCTTCAGGTCATCCTCATCCTCACCAAGTACTACCACGCCGACTCCACCAAGGTGCTAGAGAGCTCCCTCTGGAGGTAGGTGAAGTCACTGCAGATTTTTTTGGAGTCTTTTCAGCCTTCTCGCCTTCGCTTCTGGGTCTTTTTTCATTGAAACTGCTTTTGGGTGGAGGAAAGGTCTAAGGGTGTAGTCCTATTCCCATGGTCTGCATTACCAAGAGATTTTCTGGTTAGCAATGGGTTTAGATAACGCTTTTCACTGTGTGTCTGTGTGTGTGTGTGTGTGTGTGTGTGTGTGTGTGTGTGTGTGTGTGTGAGGGTGTGAGCGAGCATGTGTATTTTTGTGAGTGTTTGTGTTTCTGCATTCATGTCTATATGCATGAGTCAGGGAGAGAGAGAGAGAGAGAAAGAGAGAGAGAGAGAGAGAGAGAGAATCTTTTTTATGCTGCTTGGATGAGCTCAGAAAGCCCATCGCTCATAAAATGAGCCAGAAAAATTCTTTAATTATGTGTTTGTGTGTCTGTTTGTGTGTGTGTTTGTGTGTGTGTGTGTGTGTGTGTGTGTGTGTGTGTGTGTGTGTGTGTGTGTGTGTCTATGTTAGCTGTCTGCAGTCTAATTGCTTATTTTACGACTTTGCCTCTCATTATAAGTATACATCCTTGACCGTGGAGGAGTGAGACCATGTCTCCTTTGTTGTTGTTTACGTTTGTTATGCTGCTGATGTGTTTAGGATTCTGTTTGTTTGTTTGTCTCACTCGAGCCTAATCACCAACCTGGAGATGACAAATCGGGGGTCAAGGAGGGAACCAAAGAAGTGAGAGAGAGTGAGAGAGAGAGAGAGAGAAAGAGAGTGAGAGTGTGTGTGTGTGTGTGTGTGTGTGTGTGTGTGTGTGTGTGTGTGAGTGTGTGTCAGAGAGAGAGAGAGAAAGGGAGAGACAGGTACATGTAGGCATCTCCAGAGAGACCATGGTGAGTGCTGGCTGGGTAGTTAAGGGTGGGGTAGGGCAGATTCGGCACCTGTGTGCCGCTAACCGGCTGCCAAGAAGCAAGTGGCACGCTTGCCAGGAATGTGAGGTGTGAAAGTGCCCGGTGCCCGCTGCCAGAGTTAGACCTGAAGCGCCAGTCAGCGGAGGACTTCTGTCACACTCTGCTACTCTGTTTCTATAGAGGAGTCCCAGCAGAGGCCTTCACGGACACTGTGTTTGAATGGGTCAACTGTGTGGACAAACACACACACACACACACACACACACACACACACACACACACACACACACACACACACACACACACACACACACACACACACATACCAGGAGAGAGCGAAAGAGAGCTAGAGAAGAAGAGGGAGAAAGAGCTGTTGAGAGACCGCTGTATCACTCCCATGTGACATCACTCCCATGTGACATCACCCCCATGTGATACTAGCTTGTCTTTTGCTGCGTGAGTTTATTGAGGCAGATTTCAGATTAATTCTATCATTGGAAAGATTTATCTTTGATCGTTCAAGTCGTTTGTCAGACACCCTTCCCCAAAGCCTTACTTCACTCTGTAATTCTGGATGATGCAGGAGCTCCTAAATTGCCGTGAGAGGTTCCGAGCGCAGCCGATCATTTTCCTTTAGGATTCAGAGGCGATGGTTTTGCAGCCTGAGAGTCTCTCTCTCTCTCTCACACACACACATCTTGAAATTGAAATAAGGTGGCACGCTGCCACGCTGCTGTGAAGCACGATTACTGTACATTCCCGAGGAAGTCTTGATACTCTTAAACTGGAGCAATGTCGACTGGCAAGGTACCTCAGGATCCCTGACATCCTGACCCAACAACGTTAACAAGAACCACGGGTTCTCATACTTTTATCTCCATTTATTACACGGCTCTTCATAATGCTGCAGAATGCTCCATTCACTTGAATGGGCCTTCCCAACGTTCGGTGGTCTGCTAATTCTCAATAACAGACCGTTGCTAAGTATAACAGACCGCTGTCAAGGAAAATGGGTTTTGTGCTTTTATTTCATGTCTTTCATATCACTACGCAAGGACTGGAACTTCATTCAAAAGTGAAAGTGGACGGTTGATCAGCTGTGTTCTAAAGAATGTTTGATACAAGTTCAGCGTGTGCTGTTGCGAAATATTTGTTTCTCAGCAAAAGCCACGATGAAACGGTAACAAATAGGCTATATGCTAGTCTATGTAGGTTAAAGAGTCATATCGTGGGGAGTTTATTGTTTCGGTTTGGCAAGTAGCCGTGTAATAAGCGGGATAATGTATAGAACAATAGATAATGTTCTATACATTATCCCTTACTTAAAATGAAGGTTGTGATGTTTCTTTTCCTCCCTCACGTACGTACATTTGCCCATTTACTTTATGGCTGTCACTGGTCCAGAGACCCCTGAGTGCAAGGTTGAAATCTGAAGTTGAAGCCTACAGGCACTTTCATGGCCCGTTTTTCACCTCTTTAATATGGCAAGCTGCCCTGGTTGATGTGTTGTAATAATTATCACAGTTCCCCACATAGATAAAGGCTCCGGTATTTCACTCTGCTTGACCCTGATTGGTTAAGGCTGGAGCAGATTAAACGCAGGACGTGCTGAGAAACATTTTTCTGAATCTATGTTTACGTTCCTGTGTTCCACATGCTTTCGTTAGCTTTGCAGGTTTTGCATTTTTCCTTTTTCTGTGTTACCTTGTGAGACTGAAAGGAATGTCCAAGCATGGCAAGGTAACGCAAAACAAATGGGTGAGGGAGTGCATGTGGGAAGAACGAAACAGTTAGGAGATGACACACAAACTATGCTGAGGGATTGTGAAGGTTTTTCAGAGATTTTTTTATGCTTTTTTCACCCCTGTGGGCAAGTTAAAGTTCAGGCAACCACTTACGTATTTT
>NW_027468640.1:28461481-28466481 GCF_046254945.1 Alosa pseudoharengus
GTCTGTGTGTGTGTGTGTGTGTGTGTGTGTGTGTGTGTCTGTGTGTGTGTGTGTATGTCTGTGTGTGTGTGTGTGTGTGTGTGTGTGTTTATGTCTGTGTGTGTGTGTGTGTGTGTGTGTGTGTGTGTGTGTGTGTGTGTGTGTGTGTGTGTGTGTGTGTTTGTGTGTGTGTGTGTGTGTGTGATAGAGAGGGGATTTGAGCAGCAGTGACAGACAGACACAGTGAGAGAGCAAAAGAGAGATTGAGAGACTGCTAGTGTATGTAAGTGAGAAGTAAAGGAATATAGCCTGAAACTTAGTTGCACTTTGCACTGTACTTGTAGCTGTGTGTGTGTGTGTGTGTGTGTGTGTGTGTGTGTGTGTGTGTGTGTGTGTCTGTGTTTCTGTGTGTGTGTGTGTGTGTGTGTGTGTGTGTGTGTGTGTGTGTGTGTGTGTGTGTGTGTGTGTGTGTGTGTGTGTCTGTGTCTGTGTCTGTGTGTGTGTGTGTCTGTGTAAAGGAAGATTTTTTGCAGGCACAGCTTTTGTTTACACAGCAGACAAATTCTTCTTCATTCCTTCCTCTTCCCCACCGAGGAGAGCTTTGCATAGCTTAAGGAGCAATAGGAATCCATTCTAATTAACACGTAACCACGTACAGTAACTCATTCAGAATACATTACCGAGGCACCTATACCGTTTGTGGAAAGTTGCTCTCCTTTTTCCCTGACCATCTTTGCTCACACAACTCTAGTCTTTACCCTTTCCCCTCCGCACTGACTGACCGCATCTTCATCGTCAGCCAGAGATGAGCAAAGTCCCCTCTAACCCCTTCTGTCACTTGCTGCCCCCTCCCCCCCCCCCCCCGACACCTTAAAACAACGGCACGGCCATCTGCTTTGTGGCCGACCGTGGTGATGCAGCGTCAAGTCACCGATTCGTCCCGGTATGTATCCGCGGTGACAGCGTGATGTTCAAAATGCAGCAGATTTAGGTATTCGGTTTGACCCCTTGTTTTTCCTAAGGTCACTGGCACACCTGTTCATAGAGATGTCAACATATGCCAGGTGGGGTGGAGTCTGCAACAGTACTGTACACTGTCACACATAGCATTTGAAGTATGATAATAGCTGTCATATAATATAGCATTATAGACACATAATGAATACAGTACATACTGTAACATAGCTGCTAGCTGCTTATTGCAGTGCATACTGTATTGACTACAATGATTGAGTATGATTCAGTAGAGTTATAGCAGAGTATACTATGGAAGTCCAGTCTAATGGAATAGTATGAAACGGTATTGGGGAGAGTGCACTGTGATAGTGTGCAGTATGCTGTAGTATTGTACTGTGAGGTTGATGTGGACTGTGATAGTGTGGAGTATGCTGTAGTAATGTGTGTACATTACTACTATGTGGTTGGAGTGCACTGTGATAGTGTGCAGTATGCTGTAGTATTGTACTGTGTGGTTGGAGTGCACTGTGATAGTGTGCAGTATGCTGTAGTATTGTACTGTGTGGTTGGAGTGCACTGTGATAGTGTGCAGTATGCTGTAGTATTGTACTGTGTGGTTGGAGTGCACTGTGATAGTGTGCAGTATGCTGTAGTATTGTACTGTGTGGTTGGAGTGCACTGTGATAGTGTGCAGTATGCTGTAGTAATGTACTGTGTGGTTGGAGTGCACTGTGATAGTGTGCAGTATGCTGTAGTATTGTACTGTGTGGTTGGAGTGCACTGTGATAGTGTGCAGTATGCTGTAGTATTGTACTGTGTGGTTGGAGTGCACTGTGATAGTGTGCAGTATGCTGTAGTATTGTACTGTGTGGTTGGAGTGCACTGTGATAGTGTGCAGTATGCTGTAGTAATGTACTGTGTGGTTGGAGTGCACTGTGATAGTGTGCAGTATGCTGTAGTATTGTACTGTGTGGTTGGAGTGCACTGTGATAGTGTGCAGTATGCTGTAGTATTGTACTGTGTGGTTGGAGTGCACTGTGATAGTGTGCAGTATGCTGTAGTAATGTACTGTGTGGTTGGAGTGCACTGTGATAGTGTGCAGTATGCTGTAGTAATGTACTGTGTGGTTGGAGTGCACTGTGATAGTGTGCAGTATGCTGTAGTATTGTACTGTGTGGTTGGAGTGCACTGTGATAGTGTGCAGTATGCTGTAGTATTGTACTGTGTGGTTGGAGTGCACTGTGATAGACAGGCTGGTGGTGGGTGAGGCAGGGTAGAGTGGCTCCACTGCTGTGATACTGCAGCCAGCCATGCGAGAGGAAAGCACTTGACCTTCCTGTCTGTGGACAAAGAATATCTCTCTCTCTGTCTCTCTCTCTCTGTCTCTCTCTCTCTGTCTCTTTCTCTCTGTCTCTCTCTCTCTCTCTCTGTCTCTCTCTCTCTGTCTCTCTCTCTCTCTCTCTGTCTCTCTCTCTCTGTCTCTCTCTCTCTCTCTCTCTGTCTCTCTCTCTCTGTCTCTCTCTCTCTGTCTCTCTATGTCTCTCTCTCTCTGTCTCTCTATGTCTCTCTCTCTCTGTCTCTCTCTGTCTCTCTCTCTCTCTCTCTCTGTCTCTCTATGTCTCTCTCTCTATGTCTCTCTCTCTCTGTCTCTCTCTCTCTGTCTCTCTATGTCTCTCTCTCTCTGTCTCTCTATGTCTCTCTCTCTCTGTCTCTCTCTGTCTCTCTCTCTCTGTCTCTCTCTCTCTCTCTCTCTCTGTCTCTCTCTCTCTGTCTCTCTATGTCTCTCTCTCTCTGTCTCTCTATGTCTCTCTCTCTCTGTCTCTCTATGTCTCTCTCTCTCTGTCTCTCTATGTCTCTCTCTCTCTGTCTCTCTCACACACACTCTCTCACTTCTATTGCTTCTATTCAAGCAATGCACTTTTCTGGCATGATTATTTGAAAGACAATACTGTAGTGTCACACAGAAAAAAACAATGAAACAGAACACAGAACATACAGAGTTAGAAAGTATAGATTGTCTCCTTCTTACGCGTCTTATTTCCTTATGCACAGACACACACACACACACACATGCACACACACACACACACACATACACACACACACACACACACACACACACACACACACACACACACACAGACACACACACACACACACACACACACACACACACACACACACACACACACACACACACACACACACACACACTGCCTCACTCAATATGTTGACTCTCAATAACGTCATGCCCTGAGCAAAGCAGATTTGTGAGAGAACACAGAAGCCCCACTCTGATCCAAAACACTGCAGAGACAAGGCCACAGCAATGCAGTCCCACTTCTACTCATAGGCAATATAACCCACATTAGAGCCAACAAAGCAAACTGACTTCCACCTCCAGAGAAAGGAGCCGTTTCTGTGTGTGTGTGTGTGTGTGTGTGTGTGTGTGTGTGTGTGTGTGTGTATGTATGTGTGTGTGTGTGTGTGTGTGTGTGTGTGTATGTGTGTGTGTGTGTGTGTGTGTGTGTGTGTGTGTGTGTGTGTGTGTGTACGGTATGTGTGTGTGTGTGTGTGTGTGTGTGTACAGTATGTGTGTGTGTGTGTGTGTGTGTGTGTGTGTGTGTGTGCGTGTGTGTGTCTGTGTGTGTGTGTGTGTGTGTGTTTGTACGGTATGTGTGTGTGTGTGTGTGTGTGTGTGTGTGTGTGTGTGTGTGTGTGTGTACAGTATGTGTGTGTGTGTGTGTGTGTGTGTGTATGTCAGCCTCCTGCTCCGTCACCACCACCGTGCACAGACACCCATCCAAATTTCATCTCTTCCCTATTTGTTTACCCAACCATTAGCCTAATGCACAGAGCAGACCCCTGCAGCAGCCATGTGCCCATTTCCATTACATTAATGGAAAGCTGAAATATGTCAACCTGTTATCCAGATGCTTTCCCAAGGCGCCCTCTCTTTCTCGCTCTATCTCTCTCTCTCGCTCTTTCTCTCTCTCTCTCTCTCTGCCTGTCCTGTTCATCATTAGGAAGATGTTTTTTATCGACCACCATCACACAGCATCTGATGGAAAACTATTTTGGCTGATTAACAACTTGTTGTGACACTCATGCTGATTTCATCTCACTAGAGGTTGAGGTGCGAGTAGTGAGCAGGTTAGCTGAAGTGCAAGAAGTGAGCAGGTTAGCAGTTTAGCTGAGTGTGGCAGGATAGCCACAGCAGTGGAGAAGACGGAGGAGACCAAACAGATTTCAACGAAAGGCTTCGTTTATTTTTTTCTTCTTTTTCTCTTTTCTTAAAATCGTGCAAATATTTACAGTGCCAAACATGCATGAAAAATACGCAAAACAAAACTGTAGCAAAACAAAACGAAATCGGCATAAGTAGCCAGGCTAAGTCCTCAGACCCTGAACCACTATCAACCACAATCAATTGACAGACATGTTCCCATCACTACCATCACTGACATACTGAGGCTCTGGGGCCTAATACAGAGCATTGCTATCCGTAGCCCCGCCCCCTGGATAACCCCACTGTCAAAAATAATCAATTAACTAAATAACAACATTGTAATTACCAAATAACAAATCAAACAAGAAAACACATAATACACAAATACATACAATAATTGCCATGTACAAAAACACCTTACTAAACCCCTAAAAATAGCTTTAATTTATTACCCCTAAACACCCCCATAACAATGGGCTGCCCCACAATGAACCCGGGAAACCCCTCTATTTCTTTCCAATGGAACAGTCCATCTGTTTCCCCACACGCAACGCGGAAGTAAGTTTTTAACGGCGGGTGAGTGAATGGCTTACGGAGTTGTGATGGCAAATGTTTAATCAATAAATTACGTTTTTAACAGCCAGTGTGCATTATTTTACTTGTTGATACTAGACAAAGAATATACAGATGAGAAATGAGAATGACAATATATCTTACGTGAATGTTTGAATCAGTGAGCTGCACAAACTATAGCCATCTAGAAGTGCTGGTAGGCCTTTCCCTGCACTCTAAAACTAAGTTCGGCCCTGTGTAAGTAATCTATGGTAAATGGTGA
>NW_027468640.1:28473981-28483981 GCF_046254945.1 Alosa pseudoharengus
CAATTCCTTGATGGCGTAGATTTTTGGCTGAAAGCAGATGAGGTAGACGCCGATCCTCATGAGCCAGCTGATGAGTCCGTGTCGCCGCACGATAGTGTTTCACAGGCCGCAACAAAGCCTCCCAGTGCAGCCTCCAGTCGGGCCAGCAAAGCCTCAGAGGCTCTGTCTGAAGCAAGAATACAACGTGCTGTGCTCGGTGTGCAATCACGGTCTCTGGAGGAGCAACTTGAAGTGGACATAGAGGCATTGCGACTAAAATCAAAAAGGGAAAAACTTAAACTGCAAACAAAAATAGCTGAGGCAGAAGCTAGAATAAATATTCTTTCAGAAAGGGAATTTTCGCCTGTTGATTTAAGTCACCTTGCACAATCTAGAGCGTCAACAGAATACATTCTTCCAACTACAGCAAAAAAGACACAAGCAAAGCAAAGAATATATCCTGAACACTTTAGACCTACCTCAACAGAGGTTAAATCGGAATTACCAGGTTCTTTCTCCATCCCAACCAAAATGCCTACTCGAGGGGCATTAAAGCAATCCTCAGAATATACTCCAGATTCAAACAATGATTCTCTCATCAAAGTGATGAAAAGGCAGAATGAAATTACTTCACTACTTGTGAAGCAACATGGATCTTCTCAGCTTCCACCAAGAGCAGTTTCTGTCTTTTATGGAGACCCACTTCAGTTCAGGTCATTCTTGAGGTCATTTGAACAGACAATCGAATCGAAAACAGACAATGATGAACAAAGACTGTACTATCTGGAGCAATATACATCCGGAGAAGCTAAGAATCTTGTGCGCAGCTGCTTTCACCTGCCACCAGACAAAGGCTATAGGGAAGCCAAGAAACAATTGGAGTGGCACTTTGGAAATAAAATAAGGATCTCTTCTGCATTCTTGGACAAAGCGCTGAAATGGCCTGCTATTAGAGCAGAGGATGCGTCTGGTCTACGGTCATATGCAATATTCCTCAAAACCTGCCACAACACCATGCAAGAAGTTGATTACATCACAGACCTTGAAACACCATCAAATTTGAAGGTCATCGCTTCCAAGCTGCCGTTCAAGCTTCGTGAGAAGTGGAGAGGAGTTGTCAGTAACATATACGACAAGCACAAACAAAGAGCCTCCTTTAGAGATCTACTCGCGTTTATTGATAAACAGGCACGCATAATGCTAGATCCAATTTTTGGGGAAATCCAGAGCCCACTGAATAAAACTGCAGAGCCAATAAGGCAAAGCAGAATCATTTCAAAGTCCAGTAGGGGGAGCAGTTTTGCAACAGCTGTTTTACCAGCGTCAAGTGCTATCACCACAAGCGCATTCACAAATCCCTGCATGTTCTGCAATAAAAATCACCCAATGGAAAAATGTCAAACATTTCAAACCAAACCCAATAACGAAAAGGTGGAGTACTTGAAGGCAAAAGGAATGTGCTTTGCATGCTTACAAAAGGGACACATGAGCAAAAACTGTCTGAATCGAATGTCTTGCAATGTGTGTAAGCAAAAACATCCTACAGTTCTCCACATACCAACCAAAGGAAATCAAACAAATAGCAGAGGTGCTGATACAGTGGTCTCGCTGGCCACTGGTAGTGATACTGGGGCCGGAAATAAGGAATGTGCTCTCGCAATTGTGCCCGTTAAAGTTAAACTAGAAAAGGGAACAAAGTGCATTGAAACGTATGCCTTCCTAGATCCGGGGAGCTCGGCAACCTTTTGCACTGAAGAATTGTCCAGACAGCTTCAGGCCCCTGGAAAGAAAGTAGAAATTCTTTTAAAGACAATGGGTCAAGAAAGACCAGTAACAAGCTACAAGGTGTCTGGCTTTGAAGTAGCTGCTCTTGACAGTGACATCTTCCTCAAGCTTCCTGATGTTTTTACACAAAAATCAATCCCTGTGACACATGACAATATGCCGACAGCAAAAGATTTAAGAAAATGGTCTTACCTCGAGGAAGTTGACTTTACTCCTATCAATGCAGGCATCGGGCTGCTAATAGGAGTCAATGCGCCAAGAGCCTTAGAACCTTGGAAAATTATTAACAGTGTGGACGGAGGACCATATGCTGTGAAAACCCTGCTCGGCTGGGTTATTAATGGTCCACTCGGCTGTGGGAGTATGAATAATGCTAATGTTCTTGTCAACAGAGTATCCATCCAAAACTTAGAGAATTTGTTGATAAAACAATACAACCAAGATTTCATGGAACAGCATTATGGAGAGAAGAATGAATGGTCTCAGGAAGATGAGCAGTTCATGAATATTGTGTCTAGTTCAGCCGAACTGAAAGATGGTCACTACCGTTTGAAACTTCCATTCCGCAATGTCAATGTAAACATGCCTAACAATAGGCAAATAGCCTATCAAAGAGCTCAATATTTGTTGAGAAGATTTGAAAAGGATCAAGTGTTCTTCAATGAATACAAAGCCTTTATGAATGAGGTCATGGCAAAGGGGTATGCTGAGGTCGTACCTCAGTGTGAACTGCAGCATCAGACTGGCAAGCTGTGGTATTTGCCACATCATGGTGTCTACCACCCACGCAAAAAGAAACTGCGTGTGGTTTTCGATTGTGCTGCAGCATTCGGTGGAACCTCTTTAAATAAGGAACTTCTCCAAGGTCCCGACCTGACGAATACGCTCCTTGGCGTGTTATTCCGCTTTCGTCAGGGGCCTGTCGCATTCATCACTGACGTAGAAGGGATGTTTCACCAAGTTCAAGTAGCAAAGGAAGATATCAACTTCTTGCGCTTTCTTTGGTGGCCCAATGGGGACATCTCTAAAGAACTAGTCGAGCACAGAATGATTGTGCATATCTTTGGTGCAGTATCTTCGCCTAGCTGTGCCACATTTGCCTTGCGGAAAACAGCAGATGACAATCAGGACAAGTATCCAGAAGAAGTCACAAACACTATCCGACAGAACTTCTATGTTGACGACTGCCTGAAGGCTGTCAACAGTAGCCAGCAGGCCTTGTTTTTGTATCAGCAACTCACTGAGCTATGCACAAAAGGTGGCTTCCATCTGAACAAATGGATAAGCAATGATCGCACTGTCCTTGCTGCAATTCCTGAAAAGGACAGAGCGAAAGAAGTGAGAACTTTGGATCTGAGCAAAGAACAGCTGCCGATGGAAAGAGCACTTGGTGTTCAATGGGACGTGGAAATGGATCGATTTACCTTCAGCATTGCCATCAAGTCTCACCAGACAACCAGAAGGGGAATCTTATCTATTGTCTGCTCAATATATGACCCTCTAGGTTTTCTGGCTCCCATCACTCTTGTGGCAAAACTGATCTTGCAGAGCCTATGTAAGCTGAAGCTGAGTTGGGATGAAAAAATATCACATGATGTCGCTCAGACCTGGGAAAATTGGCTTGATTCACTTCATCTTCTGAACACTCTTGGTGTTAACAGAAGCTTTATTCCATCATGCTTTGGTGACATCACATCTGCACAACTACACCACTTCTGTGATGCTAGTGAGGTTGGCTATGGCGCCGTATCCTACCTCCGGCTAACAAATAGTAGGGATGAAGTCTGTGTTTCATTTGCATTTGGTAAGGCCAAAGTAGCACCTCTTAAGTGTACTACCATTCCCAGAATGGAGCTTGCTGCAGCAGTCTTGGCTGTACGACTAGATCATATGCTTAAAGCAGAACTGCAGTTCTTATTTGCAGATTCTATGTTTTGGTCAGACAGTATGACTGTTTTGCAATACATTGCCAACAAAAGCAAACGATTCAAAACTTTTGTTGCAAATCGAATCTCTGTTATTCACTCTTTGTCGAAGGAGGAGCAATGGAGGCACATCTCCTCAAAGGACAACCCGGCTGATGCAGCTTCCCGCGGCTTATCAGTCAAAGCATTTCTTCAGAACCAAACCTGGTTTAATGGGCCAGAGTTCCTCCACACACACTCTCAGTGGCTAGGAACGACTAAGAACATGGATCTAATCCCGGATGATGACCCTGAGATAAAACAGGAAGCCTCTGTTCATGCCCTGTCTGCAAAGTCTGTGGAAGAGTCCTGCCCTACCAGCAGACTGCTGTCTTACTTTTCCAAATGGGCAGATTTGAAACATGCAGTTGCATGGTTTTTAAAATTCAAGGACACACTTCAGAAAAGGTGTGAGGAAAAGAAAAATCTACAGATAGATGTCAAACCTAAAATGAAAAAGAAAAATTTGACTTACCAGCTTTCAGTAGATGATCTTAAAAGGGCTGAAACGGCAATAGTCAGTTTTGTGCAAAAACAACACTTTTCTGAGGAAATCTCAAATCTGACTGATGGAAAAGCCATAAAGAAATCCAGTCACCTATTAAAGTTGGATCCCGTAATGGTCGATGACATCCTAAGAGTAGGTGGGCGGTTGAGCAAATCTGCATTACCTGATGAGGCAAAACATCCTGCCATCCTACCAAAGAGTAGTCACATCTCAGAGCTCATTCTTCGCTATGTGCATGAGAAGGTTGGACATAGTGGGAGGAATCATATGCTTTCCACACTCCGACGGCAATTTTGGATCCCTCACGCAAATGCACTGGCTAGAAGGATCATCAGAGAGTGCCTGACATGCCGCAAACAACGTCAAAGACCTGGGGAACAAAAAATGTCGGACCTCCCATCTGACCGAGTTGTGATGGACCTCCCTCCATTTACCCTGGTCGGAATGGATTATTTCGGGCCTATTGAGGTTAAAAGGGGAAGGAATGCTGTCAAAAGGTATGGCGTCATATTCACTTGTTTAACATGCCGTGCTGTTCATCTTGAAGTGGCCCATACACTTGATACGGATTCCTGCATCAATGCCATGAGAAGGTTCATCTGTCGGAGAGGACCGGTCAAAGAGATAAGATCAGATAATGGAACAAATTTCGTAAGTGCAAATCGTGAATTAAAACAAGCGCTACGAACTATGGATCAAAACAAAATACAAAGCACACTCAGACAGGACGGGATTAAATGGACTTTCAACCCACCTTATGGAGCTCATCATGGCGGCGTTTGGGAACGTCTGGTTCAACAAACCAAAAGAATTCTCTGTTCTGTCACCCAACAACAAATAGTCGACGATGAGGCTCTCAGTACCATATTCTGCGAGGCTGAAGCTATTCTGAATGACAGACCAATAACACCATCTAGTGATGACCCAAATGACCTTGAGGCTTTAACACCAAATCACCTTCTGTTGTTAAAAGGGAAGCCCACTCTACCGCCTGGTCTGTTTGACAAACATGAAACATATGGAAGAAGGCGCTGGAAACAAGTCCAGTACCTCAGTGATTTATTCTGGAAAAGATGGGCAAAAGAATATCTCCCCATAATGCAACAGCGCCAAAAGTGGAGCAGCCCACGGCGAAACTTCTCAGTAGGAGATCTGGTCCTTTTAGCTGATGAGTGTGCCCCCCGAAATTCATGGCCTTTAGGGCGCATTACAGAGACAATAAAAGATTCTAGAGGGTTTGTGAGAAAAGTACGTGTTAAAACACAAACCAATGAGTTGGAAAGGCCTATCACTAAGCTATGCCTTTTGCTTGAGGCCAAATAAGTCTGAAGATCTTAATTTATTGAATGGAATAACTTTCGGTTATGTTTTTTGAATGCGTGTTGAAATGATATTTAATGTTTTCAATGAAAATGAAGTATAATGCACAGTAGGTGCAAATGTAAAGAATACAATGGACATTAACATATTTGCTGATGCTAGTGCTTATGTCTTTGTTAATGACTATGATAATGACTTACTTTTGTAAGGTCAACTTCTTTTTGGACTCAATGGACATTTTTGTCTGAAGACTTTTTGAGTTTTTTTTTTCAACGGCTTTTTCCTTGATGGATTATATTTTTTCGCGAACACATTCGCTCTTACATATACATTCAGACCCACACACATTCGGATGGACTGTTGCATACACAAAGTTCAATGAACTTTCTTTGATATACATAACAATGTGGACTCATTCTGGACATTCATTCCGAATATGAAATGCAATGACAACTGTGTACAATGTTTGGATGGTTTATGGTTTATGCATATTTTTGGTCTATGATATATGAACGTTCAATATGAAGTGGCTATTCAAGTATTTAGTAATTTTTGTTGCACAAGAAATTAGGGGCCGGAATGTTATAGCCATTTTCATTGTTAAAGTCTTGAATGTTATTATTTATATGTATTGGGAAATTCGTTTGGATTAGTTTGGAATGCTTGCAATAACTTAGTTGGAATTATAATTTATTTTTATGTATTTATTTATTTCTGTGCTTAGCACTTTAAGGGCGCACAAGCGATGGGTGACGTAGTGGGAATGACTGCATATGGGGCTGGTGCACCTGAGGTCAGGGGGCATTGAATGCGATTGTGCTTGGTTACAAACATTTTTTCGACCACACTTTTCTTTTACAAACCACTATAAAACAGTTATTTCGTTAGGACCTTGATGTGGACTAATTTACAACAAGTTTTCATTTACTTTTCGTTGCTGTATGGACCAATAAACATTATTTTTTGCCACGTAAAGGAGAAGGTGCGTTAATCCTGCCAGGCCTATCGTTTCACTGCCACAAAGAACTTTGGACAAAATTGGACGATACAAATAAGGCTTGTAAACAAGAGCTGGAAAAAGGGCATTATGCCAACGTAAAGATCAATGCTCTTAAAGTGACAGTGCACCATTTATAAGTAAAACAGAATTTCTTCAGAAATTAATGTTTAAAAATACACAGTAATGGTCTGTAAATAATAGGCCTTTTATTTTACTTTAGGTGTTTGAGTTATCATTTAAATGTCACTCACTCAAAGCCACTCACTTAGGGCACGGAAATGGCCAGCAGGCCACCATCTTGACATGTCTTTATTAAAGGAACCGTATATAAAAATTGTATTTCAATTAATCATAAAATTGCCCTGATATGTCACTAGACATTAAGAAATCATGTTCATTTCAAATACTTATATCACTGACAACAGTAGTCTGGCCAGGATATTGTCATTTAAAAAGTGAAGTTGCAGCCCTCAACTGATGTTGATGTTGTCATGTTGTGTTTTGGCCTAATGCGACACCCTCCACCTATCTACTAATCACAAAGTCAGTAGTGTTTCGTCATCCGGTTGCCAACTCTGCCAGTCAGAGGGGAGGGGAAGGGGATACACCGCTCTACAGTAATTTGAAAGTGATTGTAGTACCCGTTTTGGCCACAATCTTACATACAGTTCCTTTAAGCTTTGATTTACAATATAGTAGGCTCTCTATTGATTTTAATGAGTAGGCCTAGGCCTTAAAGTTACAGTATTTCTATCACAATTTACCAGACTTTGACCTTTTGTCGGTTTTTAACAAAATTCTGACTATGATTGTTCCTTGTATTGGATTATGAGCACTGCGCCTATTGCATTCTACTGTTGCCTTAAGCCTAGCTCAGTCATTATGCTATACCACATCTCCCTCCATTGGAAGAGCAAGCTGCATTGAGCGTAATAAACTGCATTTAGAATGGCAAATCCATATTTCTAGATATTTTGGTGAAAGTAACTTAAAAGTAATGCAATAGTAGTGTAATGCCTTACAATTCAGAGACAGTAATATTATAATGTAACAAATTACTTTGAAATGACAGTAATAAGTAATGCATAGTACATTACGATTTTGAAGTAACTTGCCCAACACTGATAGGGATTGACACAAAACACTTAACAGTGTGGGCACACACAGATAGACACACTCTTTACAGATCAGATGTTTAAAAAGCAGGCAATTTTGACTGTATACAGAATACTCTAAAATACTATAAATACATATAATTTTTGTCTTACCATTATGTCGTTGCTGCTGTTGATGCCAGGCTATATAGAAAGTTGTGGTGTGTGTGTGTGTGTGTGTGTGTGTGTGTGTGTGTGTGTGTGCGCATGTGCATGCTTGTGTGTGTGTGTGTGTGTGTGTGTGTGTGTGTGTGAATCACGCTCTCTTTAGGAAAAAAATGTCCTCAGCTTCTCAGCGGTGTACCATCCGCTCCCTCTCCGTTTCAAAGACGTCCAGCAGGGACAACATCTCCACAGTCTGTAATCTGCCAGAATGACACACTCGCTCACACAGATGAGGCACACACACGCACACACACACACACACACACGCACACACGCACACACACACACACACACACGCACACACGCACACACACACACACACACACGCACACACACACACACACACACACACACACACACACACACACACACACACACACACACACACACACACACACACACACACACACACAGAGATAGAGAGAGACAGAGTACACAAACACAAATAAAATAAACAAACTCTCTCTCTGTCTCTGTCTCTGTCTCTGTCTCTCTCTCTGTCACACACACACACACACACACACAGACTTTACAAAGTAGCCTTTAATCTGCTGCTCTGAGCTCAGTTGTTGTGCCTGAATTGAGAGCATGTGTGCCATGCTGTCCCCCACTTACACATCCCTTACCTTCAGACTAAGCTCAGACTCATTTAAAGCCCCTCACACACAAGGAAGGTGGCAGCTTATGGGTGTCTACCAGACACACTTCACTAAGGCAGTTAATACAGTCATGGGCAGGCAGAATACTATTAATGAATACTTTTTAACGAGTCTTTTTTGTCAGGTCTGCAGAAAAGAGAAACTCACTTTGAATCTTCATCCCCATCATCTAATCTCATTCAGAGAGATTGAATTGAGGCGCAGTGCGCTTGAGGCACAGATTGATAGGGGGGAAAAAAATTCAAACATTTGAACACAATTCTCAATTTCAAAGTGTAATTGGCTGCCCATCCTGGCAATGTGATCACGGATTAAAATATTACAGAAATAAAAAAACGCTTCACAGAAGGGAGACGTGCTTTGATGTTTGATACGTACTGTAGCTCCCGGTCAGCGGTATCGCTAGGTTGGCTAAAAAAAATGCCCC
Organism: Alosa pseudoharengus; assembly: GCF_046254945.1. Classification (NCBI taxonomy): domain Eukaryota; kingdom Metazoa; phylum Chordata; class Actinopteri; order Clupeiformes; family Clupeidae; genus Alosa; species Alosa pseudoharengus. The sequence continues at coordinate 28,482,943 of NW_027468640.1, forward strand.
TGATGGTTCTGAGGTAAAAATGGCCCATATGCAGCTTGTGTGGGTGCCTTGTGATAGTGATCAGAGCCTCCTGTGTGCGGGCAGTGGAGACTGGAGGCTCTCTGGGTGGGGAGAGTGGGGGAGAGCAGGAGAGAGAGGGACACAGAGGGAGATAGAGAGAGAGGGAAGGAGGGAGAGAGGGAGGGAGAGAGGGAACAGGTGCATTCAGGTAGGGAGCTGGGTCCATGTATCTTAATTATAGCCTGAAATGTCTTGTTGCATTAGCTGCCCCTTGTGCTAAAGTAGCTACCTGTAGGGGCCCCGGCTGTGTGTGTGTGTGTTTGTGTGTGTGTGTGTGCGTGTGTGTGTGTGTCTGTGTGTGCGTGTCTGTGTGTGTGTGTGTGTGTGTGTGTCTGTGTGTGTGTGTGTGTGTCTGTGTGTGTGTGTGTGTGTGTGTGTGTGTGTGTGTGTGTGTGTGTGTGTGTGTGTGTGTGTGTGTGTGTCTGTGTGTGTGTGTGTATGTTACATACATAGACACTCACTGGCACTTTCACAAATGCACCAAGATTGTACACACAGTGCTAAGCACACATGCATACGCCACACAAGTCCGATACGATAAACCAAATTAAAGTAAAAGGTTAAGCTAATGAAGTTGTTTTGGTTGTGGAAAAAAAATAGGAACACTGCCAGTCAGATACGCTTAAATGGGGAAGGAAAGAAAGAGAGGTGTAGAAGGATGGAGAAAGAAGGATGGAGAGAGAAGGAAGGAGAGAAGGAAGGAGAGAGAAGGATGGAGAGAGAAGAAAGAGAGAGAAGGAAGGGGGTATGAGTTTGTGTGTGACACGCATGCCACATGTGTACACTCACAAGATTATTATTCTAAATTGTCTGAACTGGTAGAAAAATGTGTGTGTGTGTGTGTGTGTGTGTGTGTGTGTGTGTGTGTGTGTGTGTGTGTGTGTGTGTGTGTGTGTGTGTGTGTGTGTGTGTGTGTGTGTGTGTGTGTGTGTGTGTGTGTGTGTGTGTGCTAAAGTAGCTACCTGTAGGGGCCCCGGCT
>NW_027468640.1:28496481-28501481 GCF_046254945.1 Alosa pseudoharengus
GTCCTGAGGAGACACTGGTGAGGTAAGGATGTCAGCTTTACAGATACTGTAGCGGTGTATGGTTAGACCACCACTAATTTCATGTCTTCACTAATCTGGTGTGCTCTATAATTAAGGCTGGAAAGGTCACTCGTTCTCTGCATGACGCATTGATGCTCACCACGTCTGTGGTGTCCAGATGTTCAAACGTTGTTTGGTTTTAGTGGAGATATGAGTCCACCGTTCCACTCAAATGCGTCAGCCAGTTTGGTGATTGCACAACCACCTTGGCAGACACCTTGTTTCCATAGCAACACTTTAAACCATTCAACACAGAAAACCCTGACCTGCCCCCTCCCTCCACTCACCTCCACCCCCCCCCCCACCCCCCCCCACCAAACTCATTTCTGACCCCCGTCTAAGCTTGACTGATTAAGGGGGAACTGGCCCTTAGGCTGTCCAGCTCCACTGCTTTCACAGTTTCACAGCTTCACAGCTTCGCGTGCGATGTCTCCGCCAGTCAGGTTATGTCCCCATGGAGACAGCCATCTCAGTTCTCAGTGTGACACCTATGTGGTTTTGACGATGACCTGTGTCCTTCTTAACACACCTCAAGGGTAAAAAATGGCTTTGTCTCCTTGGAAGCCAACTATCACACCCTTGGATTAGCCAAATATCACACCCAAGTAACCTTTCAGTTGAATAGCATGTTAGCTGGTTATTCAGTGGATTACCTTAAAGGTAGAGTCCTCTATTCTGTTTAATTGTTGATATTTTAGCTCAGCAGCCAGTTACATTACACTTGCCCTCAATGCTTCTGAGCCAATGTGTTGATTGGCTAGAGTAGTGTGTAGCTCTATCCAAGCCACTGGGCATGTTTTCCAGTTACAGAGCTTTTTCTTTGCACATAGCCTAGGTTGACTGCTTGGGGAATATGGGGAAGAATTTTACTGAATTTGACAAAAAGTATAATTGATTATGACCAAGAACTGCACCTTCAGTCCACCGGATCATCGTTGAAAGAGGAGTCCTTATTGCATACAAGCTGCAGTAGTCTCAGCCCAAACCATAAACCACTTTTATGTGTTGCACCTGCGTTGGCTCTCATTTTTGCCATCAAAGGCATTCTCGCTCCATAAAAAGCGGAATGATAGAGAATAAATAATAGAAGGATGGAAGGGGACACGCATCCTGTCAGTCTGTTGAAATGTTAGTGCAATAAAACAACGTTTTTGACTTGTGTGGCACACTGCTGTCAAGTCTTCAAAGGATATGGGATATGTTCATTGCACAATGTGTTATAACCATATAACCCACAGGTGAAATAAATTACTTTTTTTGACAATGAATTATATTCTTACCTATGTGTTTGTGTGTGTGTGTGTGTGGTGTGTGTGTATATATATATATATACAGTAGGTATGTTTGAAATTATTTGATTATCAAAAACCCTTGATTGGCATTGATGAATTTCATGTCCATTGCCTGCTAGAATTGGTCAGCGTGTCCGGTCACATATAACTTCAGCTTGGTCCACACTTTGAAGTCAGTAGCCTAAAGGGCAGGAGAATGACGTAAACGGATGAGAGGATGGCAGAGAACGAAGCCATCACTTTTTATTTACAGCATAAAACCTCCCTTCATAAATATGAAGCATTTTTATGAAACATGTTAAAAGTAATGGAGAGCCAAGTGGCAGCGGTTTATATCCTCTTCATAAATCTAGAGACTTTTTTCTTTGAGGACTTCCTTCATCCCTTTCCACCAAGTCTACTTATTTGGCCCAATGCATATGTATAGGTTAAATTGAGGGGTGGCCATGGATTATGATATGTGTGCGCATTAGCAACGGTGAACAGGCAAATAGACAGTGAATAGACAAAGCCTACATTTGATTCAGATATTACACAATTTCTTACTGTTTTAGGAATCATTAAAAGATTAATTAATTCAATACCAAATAACAGGGCCCACATCTGTGTATTTATCCCATAAATGAACATTCATCAATAGGTGAGAAGTTACGGTAGTTTTTAAGGGGGCTGTTAATGTTATTATTAGTGTTCAGACATCCCTAGACATGTATAGTAGACATGCAGGTTTAATTATGAAGTGAAAGTAGTGTTTCACTCATTTACATCAGTGCATTTTTGCATTTGAAATGTTTGATTTGAGTAACTTTGAAGTTTTAATCAGTACCGACAAGTGCATTTGGGTTGCTGTCTACTCAGGAGCTCCTAAAGGGCAGCCTGTCAGACGGTCCCGTTTGTTTCCGGGGAGTGCTGAGCGTCGAAGTGAAGAGGGCTGAGCTGCGGTTGGTTTCTCCCGGGCACTCTGACACACTTCCGTTGGCAGGGATCACTCTGCTGCTGCTCCTCTGCTCTCCCTGGACTACGGCGAGCTCCCCCAGGAAGTCGTGCCGTCTCAGTGGGCCAATCATAGCGCGGCTTTCCGGACCCAGCGAGCCGCCTCTTCCTGGGGCTCTAATTTGTTTTGACAGCATGGTTCTCTCTCCACCCCTCCCTCTCTCTCTCTCTCTCTCTCTCTCTCTCTCTCTTTATCTGTCCCAAGTTGAATTGATTTTTGTTGCCATTCCTTGTTCTCTGGGTTTCCTTGGGCCTTTAACAAACAGTAACCAAAACAGTTTCACAGGTCAAACTACACCATTTAGATACCCTGGCAAAAACATCATCCCGCTTTGTGAGAATGATTCATTCAAACCCTGTGAACTCTGCACAGCGTTCAGTTCAACTTCCAACAGATCCATAGGCATTATAAATCACCGCCTGCTGTGTTAGCCACGCTAGTGTGCTAGCAAAGCAATCTGACGGTTAAGCTCCTTCCTCGCATGTCAGATTAGCCACTGGTTGCAGCTCTCACATCTCAATCTCGCTGCTGCACCTAAGGGAACTTCTGCCTAAAGGGGCCTATAGCGTCTAAGACTTTATCGTCATACCAGTGGGATTCCGCATCAACTCTCCCTCCGGCTGAGATTTAAACATGTAGGGGTGTGTGTGTGTGTGTGTGTGTGTGCGCGTGTGCATGTGCTTATACCTCTGACAATTTCGACTGGAGTTATTTTTGAACCATAGGTTATACAGAATGCACCTTGTGTACTGAGCTTGTATCTTTGCATTTCAATTAGATATGCTACAGCCATACCTCTGGAGTAACAGCATGTTGCTGCTGGTAGTGCCTTTTGCTGTATTTTTACATATTTTTCCTCAGTCTGTTATCCTTTTTCTCCTTTTGTTGTTGTGTCCCACTCTCCTTGCGTCGCCTCGGGGACAAATCCTCTACTCTTGCCGAAGAGATCAATCTTCCTTTTCTCTTTACCCTGTCGCCCTTTCCTTCATAGTCACCACCCTTATTGCGTGCTTCCATCTTCACTATCTCATTTTCTGACTTCCTCCAGTGTCGCGGCACCGCGTGTGCCCAATGCCTTCAATTTGTCTGCTAGAAGAGCGCGGACACCAGTTGACTTATGGGGACATTAAGACAGAATCAGCTGCCCAGCAATGCTCCAAAATGTCCTCACTATTTCTCTTCTCTTCTCTCTCTTTCACTCTCTCTCTTTCTTCTCTTTCATTCTGTCTCTCTCTGAGTCTCTCTCTCTCTCTGAGACTCTCTCTCTCTGAGACTCTCTTTCACTCTCTCTCTCTCTCTCTCTGAGACTCTGTCTCTCTCTAAGTCTTTCTCTCTCTCTGCCTCAATCTCTCTCTCTCTCTCAAACACACACACACACACACACACACACACACACACACACACAAAACACATGCACACACTCACTAATTCACTTTCTCTTTCTCTCAGTGTTGCTCATGTAGCTGAATTAAATCAGCACCTTCTCTATGTACATCTTATTGCCCAGGTCTAGTTTCACTCTATTCTCCGTTCTGTTACAGTGTGTTGTACTGTTTCAAGTCGAGTGGCAGTAATGACTGTGTCATTAGCAGAGGTTGAAATCATTATCAGACACATTTGGACTTTTCACTGTGATGCTGTGCACAGTTCCTCAAATTAGTGGCACAAACGCTGACTACCCTCTGACATTTCTCTCTTCATACTGAGAAAAAAACAGCTTGTGTTGCTCTTGCTTTCTCTTTCTCACTCTCTCTTTCTCTCTCTCTCTCTCACTCACTTGTTTTCCTCGCCCTCTCTGTCAAAGTCAGATGATTGTTTTCTAATGACCTTTTCAGCTAATGAAAGGGTGCAGCTTCCCCGAAGTGTTCCAAGTTCCTTTGGGCCGTTTGCTGCGTAATTGGAACGCCTCACTGAGAGAGAAAATCAAAGGAAAGAGTACAGACACTCCAACAGACTGCCTGAAGTAGAAAAAGACTAGCCTGGCAGCACAGTGATTAGTATTAGCCCTTGTGGTTATTGTAAGATAGCAACGAGGCTTTTCTCATGCTCTTCAAAGCTTGTTAGCTATATACGACCACAGGTTACCTAATCCGGAACACTGTTGATCATGTTTAACTCTGTTATGAGCAGTAGCCTGTATGTTTATTGTAAACTAGCATTGACACTTAAAGCCCATTATCAACACGCACTACTAGCCAAACTGCTACCCAAAGCTAAAACCTGTAGGTGACATGCTAGCGCCACTAGCCAAACCAATATGCTCAGTCAGGCAACCCGACCAGTTGTGTCCCTGGGCAAGCTGCCCAGTGCCCAACCTGTCTTCATCTCTCAGCCCGTAATTAAGACACAAGACATTAAACCTCTGAGAGCCCCTCTCTTGACGCAGATGGCTAACAGCAAGAGTAAAAAAAAAAAACTCTTACATAAAATTGATCACATTTTGTTCATAAATGAATAAATAATATATCAGCTAAAGAAGATGTGGCTAAAAATGCTAAAAACATAAAACTCCTGTAGTTGATCTTCAGTGGCTTCCTAAAACAGCGTTAAGTCACAGTCAAGACTGTTTTATTCTGTACTTCCTCATTTGTGGATTTTCCTAACTCTCTTCATTCTAGTTCTAGCGATAGTTTTAGGATATTCAAAAAGTGTCC
>NW_027468640.1:28506481-28511481 GCF_046254945.1 Alosa pseudoharengus
ATGCATGTGACAATAAACTTCCTTGTATCCTTGTATCCTTGCATGTTAATTTGATTTCTAGTTCTTCTCAAGGTGACATCATCATTTTACTCATTGTTCTCCATCAGTACCAAATCCATCCCAAATAGAAGACTTCTCTGGGCTCTCCTCAGAGCTCTCCCACCAGCATGCTCTCATCTGTCCTATAGGAGTTGTGATTGACAGGTCGATTACTGGCCTGATTTGTATGCCACCTCCCTGTGCGGATTGGATGAATCACGCGGATCGCATAGTTTGTTTGTTTGTTAGTTTGTTTGTTTTCCCCCAAGATATAGATCGTGGGGTGGTCAGTCACACAGACAACAGTTTGTCCTTAGAGAATATTGACAGCTGCTGGCGTGGGAGCAGACATTTTACCACTGCATTGGTGATTCTATCTTGACATTTGCTCATGCCAGCGGGCTCTAGTTAAATAGTTATTTAGACATTTGAGAGAATTACTTAGCCAGTTGAACATTCACATTTGCATGTCTTTTCATTGACATGTTTTGAGTTTGTAAGTGAAGCAATGAAGGCCTTATTTGTGTAGTGAAGTCACTTTTTTATGAATGTCTATGTAGAACCCATTTCCAAATTTCACACTCACAATGGGGGTTAGTCATAGACTGTATAAAATAAGGATTAGTTCTACATTCTAATGTGAATTCTCCCCAGAAGAGTTCACATTAAAATTGAGATATTATGAGAACTAACTTTTAGTGTGTGAGATCTGGAATTAAATTATATTCAGACAATTCTAATATAAGTGAGTTCACTACACGAATGTGTCTCATGGATCCCTGAGCAACAGCCCTTGACATCATTCTGTGAACCCCTAAGCAATTCACCACAGCTATAAAGAACAATGTATAGTCTAACAGAAGAGAGACAGAGGCTCAACCATAAGATAATACATGATGAATTAAGACAGGCATATTAAGACATATGATTGATATGACAATCAGTGTCAATTGAATACCTGAGAAACAAAAGGGGATACAGTTATACATGTACGTGTACTCTTAGAATATCCTTCAATATTTTGTGGTCTTGTGCTGTAGCTTGTGGTCCAATGGAGAGGCTCTGGAATGGATTTAGAATGGATGGATAGGTTTCCCCACACTCTACAATGGATTAATCTGGTCTGGTGGAGTGGGTGGGTGAAGCCTCGCTGAGCTTGATTAGTTGGGTCTGGATGGTGCCATTTAAAAGATGGTGAAAACTTTCCTAAGAGATACTGGGTTTGTACTGTGGAACTTGACAGGAGAATCCTGGCTGCTGTGTGGTGATAGCACCTCTAATGGAGAGGCTGATAGTCAATCAGGGAGACGGATAATGCACACTTACTCACCGCCATGACTTTTAAGGTTTGGGAACGTGGGCTGCTCAGAGAGATATTGCTTGAGAGAGATAGAGAGATAGAGAGGGAGAGAGAGAGAGAGAGAGAGCGAGCAGGTATGTGAGACTGGAGGAGGGAAGGATAGAGAACTGATGCAACGTCTATCTAAAGCTGGAAAAAAAATATGTTTTTTCAGTGATTTCTTCATGACTATATTAAGCCGCATATAAATTGATAAGTTAGTGAACTTTCCTCATCTGGGACAATGACACTATCTGACTCACCTCCGCTGTAATATGTGTGTGTGTTCCAGATATATAGGTTTGTGGACTCCTGCCTTTGTGTGTGTCTGTTTTTTTGTGTGTGTTTGTAGTGATGTACAATGTATAAAGTGGATTATACATATTATGTGATTTTAGACATTTGTGTGTGTGTGTGTGTGTGTGTGTGTGTGTGTGTGTGTGTGTGTGTGTTTGTGTGTGTGTGTGTTTGTGTGTGTGTGTGTGTGTGTGTGTGTGTATGTGTGTGTGTGTGTGCTGATTCACCATCTCAGCGCTCTTCACACACCTCAGCCCCCCCCCGCCCCCCCCACACACACCACCTCTGCCAAATCTACAAATTGGCTATTTTCTCTCCTTGTGTGACCTGGGCTACCGAAGTGCATGCCCATTGGTCATGGCAGGTGTGTGCATGCATGTGTGTGTGTGTGTGTTTGTATGTGTGTGCATACAGTACTGTATGTCTCTCTCTCTCTCTCTCTCTCTCTCTCTCTCTCTCTCTCTCTCTGTGTGTGTGTGTGTGTGTGTGTGTGTGTGTGTGTGTGTGTGTGTGTGTGTGCGTGCATATGTGTGTGTGTGTGTGTGTGTGTGTGTGTGTGTGTGTGTGTGTGTGCGTGCATATATGTGTGTGTGTGTGTGTGTGTGTGTGTGTGTGCGCGTGCATATGTGTGTGTGTGTGTGTGTGTGTGTGTGTGTGTGTGTGTGTGTGTGTGCGCGTGCATATGTGTGTGTGTGTGTGTGTGTGTGTGTGTGTGCGTGCATATGTGTGTGTGTGTGTGTGTGTGTGTGTGTGCGCGTGCATATGTGTGTGTGTGTGTGTGTGTGTGTGTGTGTGTGTGCGCGTGCATATGTGTGTGTGTGTGTGTGTGTGTGTGTGTGTGTGCGTGCATATGTGTGTGTGTGTGTGTGCGTGCATATGTGTGTGTGTGTGTGTGTGTGTGTGTGTGTGTGTGTGTGTGTGTGCGTGCATATGTGTGTGTGTGTGTGTGTGTGTGTGTGTTCGTGGAGAGTGTCTCCTGTGCTGGGCTAGAGAGCTCCAGAGGGACTTCAGGCTCCACAGCCCTCCTCCTCCCCTTTGTTTTGCTCTGAGCTTAACGGACAAATTGCCTGTGACGCCCAAACTATTGTCAATCCACTTCAAGGTGATACTCCTCCATTAAGGGTACAGAGCCTGGAGAGGACTATTTTCCTGTATGTGTGTGTGTGTGTGTGTGTGTGTGTGTGTGTGTGTGTGTGTGTGGAGAGTTAATGGCTCTTGTTTATTTTTTTTTCTAAGAGTCGTCAGGAGAAAACATTGAGAGATTTCACCAATGATCACACACACACACACACACACACACACCCGCGCACGCACACACACACACACACACACACACACACACACATGCCTCTTATCTGAGTGTCAGCTTTTGCCGATTGTCTTTTTTTCAGTTTGAAAAAAAAAATGTGTGGTGTCATTCAGTTCTACAGCAAACAACCTAAGCTGTGGCATGTAATCTTATTTTTACATTCTACCGTAACAGTTTCAAAGTATCACTTTTGTCTTGGAGGACAAAGAAAAAGAAAAATCCTTCCTTCCTGCCATGATGTAGAATTGGCCACAGTTTTTATTAGGGGAATCTTATTCCATTCAACCTGAAACCCTTCAAGCCAACAAAACAAAATGCTGGGGAAACCATGAATGCTGCATTCCGCTTCAATCTGGCTTCAAAGTCATCGTAGGCAATACTCCCAGCTAGCGTGAAGCATGGGGTACAGTTAGAACCGCAATTCAGCGTGCTCTTTTTCTCTGAAGCAATGATGTGTGATAATGGACATTATTATTCCTTGGCGTGGGGATATCAATCTCTTCACATATGCCCCGTTAGGCTGGTTTCATGGTGTGGCAACCATTGATCTTTCTCTCTCTCTGTAAAGCAAGTGTAAAGTAGTGGCATTAACTTGTTTAAAAATGCTTGTGGAAGTCCCACAAACTCACTTGAAGTGATTCATGAGCTTTTTGAAGTAATAATGCATTTCCCCCGCACAGTATTCTCTTGTAAGACGGATGACATGGTTGTACTTGTAAAGATGAACACTGCGTCATAAAAACGGAAACATTTTAGTTGAGGGAATACCTGTTAACCATTAATATATTACTAATATGTGTATGTATCAATGTTCAATAAAGACCTAATAAATAATATAGCTTAATACAGAGCATATTGAGCGCTAATACATACACATATTAGTTATGTATTAACATGTTCCCTAAAATAAAGTCTTGGCAAAAAGACATATAACACAGTCAGTCTAGAAGCTTATTTTGTTATCAGATTTATGGTATAATGCTGATGAATGTCAAATAAAATATTCTCTTTTTTACTTTTCTACTTTCTTGTTCCTGTCAACCTGTCAGATTGCACCAGATTGCACAGGGTTGTTTATAAATAACCTTGTCAGTAAAATGTATACAAGTGATCCATGAAAGATACATGAAAGATTCTTAGCAGCAAGATAGCATAACAATGCTTTAGAATGGAAAAAGATTTGCCACGCTCAAGGTAGCTTCATTAACTTATATATGTATCTAAAGCGTTGAGCACATGACTCAGACCCATCAGCATAGCTCTAAGTCCAGCAGGCTCTTCAGGGCTGACAGCTCTGCTGATTGGCGTGTCCATAGCCTTTTCATTCCCCTGCCCATCATCCAAGCTTGGGAGTCTCTGCGACAGCTCAGTGTCTCTCTGCGTTCGTGGTGAGAAAAGGCAGGTCCCTATAATATTCGCCAGGCACCGCGATGGAGACCCGGCGAAGCGATTGCCGTTATCTCCCCGAAGGTGATCTCTCCCGAGTTCACCTCCTGAGGCGCGGACGAAACAGGATTAGATTGCCAATATATGCAGAGCGTCCCGGGAAGACCCCAATGTAATGGAATGGCATGTTTGAATGGATTCCGGCGCGGCCGAATCGTTAACTCGGAACAGAGTGGTTTGCCTCTGACTGCGGTTGCTTTCACTATTAAGAGTATTTCTCCGAAAGCAGTCCATCTTCCTGGGCATCGGGATGTCTGAGTCGCATGTGGTCAAATTGCAAACACTGACTCAAACAGCGGAGTCAGAAAGGTGGAATAGCTTGGCCCCCCCAAGGGCCATGGAGACGTAGCAAAAGAATGAAAGAGAAGCCACTGCGATCCAACAAATAAGGACAACAATAAACAACAACAAGCAAACAGCACATGTCAGAGATAGCCTGAAGAAAACTAATGGTAGTTCTCGAAAACCACTGTAGCCTTTAGTACTCTAGTGTCAGAGACTTGAAAGGCTTGGTATCACACCCTGTAGACAAGACATGAGTGGGTGAACCAGTAGGGGATTCCTACAGTA
>NW_027468640.1:28516481-28531481 GCF_046254945.1 Alosa pseudoharengus
CTGGCTTTCTCTCTCTCTCTCCCCCTCTCTCTGTTGATAAACAGCCGGCCTGTGAATGCAGTTAACCTCCAAAGAGCATTGCCATGGGCATAAACTCACACACACACACTCACACAGAGACAAAGACACAGACACACATACACACACACATACACACACACACACAGAGAGAGAGAGAGAGAGAGAGAGAGAGAGAGAGAGAGAGAGAGAGAGAGATATGCACACACAGATATACACAGACACAGACAGACACACACACACACACACACACACACACACACACACACACACACACACACACACACACACACACACACACACACACACACACACACACACTCGATCATATGCTTAATTAGCCTGTTGTAGCTCATGGAGAGCAGCAGATCCACCCCCACCCCTCTGCCAGCCCCTGAGGCTCTGGCCTGCTTTTGATCTGGAGGGCCCCTAGGCCCAGAGGAAGCCCCCGGGCAACCCTCCTCTCCCGCAGCCCGGCTGCTGCTCCTGCACTAACCCCACCCCCTCCAGACCCCCCCCACCCCCCCACCACCCACACCCCCCCCACCCCACCGTCCGTCCGCTCCGCCAGAGGGATCAGTGGTCAAGTGGTCATGACACCCATATGAGTGATGTTAAAGGCCCACTGCTCAGAGATGCACTCTTGATTGACTGGTAGCACTGCAGGGGAAATCACTGTCAAATCTGTCTGTAAAGAGATGCTAATATGGAGTAAAGTAATGTCATTTTATACTCATCTTTAGGTCAGATTTAGATTTTATTCAGATGTTGTTTCACATGTAAAAAAAAAAAATCAAAAGGAATAAATGAAACATATCAGAGTTGAAGAAGACGTTGCTGAACGTGCTAGCACAGCAGAAGGAGCATGGAGCACGAGAGGGGAAAGTGTGGACTGCAGGAAAAATGGAGGTTAGAGCAGATTTTTAATTGCAGGTTGTAAGTGTGTCAGTGCGCGGGTGGGGGGAGGGAGGGAGAGGGCAGTGGGGGGAGGAGGAAAGATGATGCGCGCACACACACACACACACACACACACACACACACATACACACACACACACACACACACACACACACACACACACACACACACATACACACATTACTAGTGGGTCTGAAACAGTTAACTTAAAACACAGACCATCATGCACTGCTTGCAAACATCCCCCTGAAAGTGCACTGAAGCGTGTTATGTGTGTGTGTGTGTGTGTTTGTGTTGTGTTTATATGTGTGTGTGTGTGTGTGTGTGTGTGTGGTGTGTGTCTGTGTGTTAGTGTGAGTGTGTGCATCTGTAAAAGAGAAAGAGAGAGAGAGTTCTCCCTCTATCACTCCCTCTGGACTGTGGTTTGGGTTTCTTTTGTTATCATATATGGCTGACTTCAGTGCACAAACACAAGTACTTCCTTCCACTCAGTCCAGAAAGAGCTGGTTTCACATATCCCATCTGTCTGTTATGCACAGAGAACAGCATCCACCCCTGACACAAAGGCACGCATCAATTTGTGGCCCGTGTGATATAAGCAATTCCACTTTGTTTGTTCTGACGAGTCTGTCTCTGTCAGTAGAGTCCTGGTATTTATTATTGATGTTATGAATAAATAAACTAATGAATAATGAAACACAAGCATGCTAGTGCTTTGCTCAACTGATTCGTGTGTGTGTGTGTGTGTGTGTGTGTGTGTGTGTGTGTGCATGTTTGTGTGTGTTTGGGTGTATATTTCTCTCCATGCCAGTGCATTCATCTGTGAATCTGGGTGTGGGATTTGTTTGTATTTGTTTGTGTGTGAGCGTGTTTGTGTGTGCAGAAATGTCTGTGTGTGCTTGTTTGTGTTTTTCTCTGTTGTTTGGGCGTATTTATGTGTGTTCACACACTGAAATGGCTCTATATCTGTCTTTGTGTATGAGTGTGTGTGTGTGTGTGTGTGTGTGTGTGAGTGTGTGTGTGTGTGTGTGTGTCAAAGTATCATGGTGTAACAAGCTCTCAGATGTCATGAGGCCTGCCCACCCTCACCCCCTCCTATCCTGAGCCACCGGCTGGATGATTGACAGCTCGGAGAGCACGCCTTTGATCTCACCAAGTTCTGAGTCTTCCCCGCTGAGTCTCTCACTCGTTTACACAAATTCACCAGCATCCCAAACACAAACATGCGCCACACACACACACACACACACACACCCCACACACACACACACACACACACACACACACACACACACACACACCCCACACACACACACACACACACATACACACACACACACATACGCCGTCGCACGCACGCACACACACCCCACACACACACACACACACACACACATACACACACGAGCCCCACACAAACACACACACACACACACACACACACACACACCCCACACACACACACACACACACACACACACATACACACACACATACGCCGTCGCACGCACGCACACACACACACACACACACACACACACACACACACATACGCCGTTGCACGCACGCACACACACACACACACACACACACACACACACATATGCCGTTGCACGCTCGCACGCACACACACACACACACACACACACACACACACACACACACACACACACACATATATGCGCGTTCACACCAGGTCAAAGCAGGCCTTTTGTAGCTGAAGCCTCTTTTATGTATAAAATGACGCTTCAACCTTGTGCTTTTGGTTTGGCACTCAAAAGGCCCCGGTTCTCCAGCATGAGGGGGTTTAGGCTGTGATCTACACCAACGTGGAGAACCGAGGATGAAAAGGCAAACGCCTCGCTGACCCGGTTCACACTCGGAGGGGGCGGAAAAAAACTGCTAATTGAGACATTATTTAAAAGGGAATTTCTCGCACAGAGCATCCCGACATCTAAAGCAGAGGGAATGCTAAATAGCCGTGTGAATATGCGTGTGTGCTTGCTTGCTTGCGTGCGTGCGTGTGTGCGTGCGTGTGTGTGTGTGTGTGTGTGTGTGTGTGTGTGTGTGTGTGTGTGTGTGTGTGTGTGTGTGTGTGTGTGTGTGTGTGTGTGTGTGTGGAAAGAGAGGAAACTAAGCTGTCAGACTGTGCACGGGCAGGATCAAGGTGTGCGTGTGCATGTCAGAGGGTATTAGCAGGTGTGTCATGTTTATCAGCGTGCCTCTGCCTCAGAGGAGCGTCACTGTGTGTGTGTGTGTGTGTGTGTGTGTGTGTGTGTGTGTGTGTTTGGGCATGTTTGTGTGTGTCTGGGTGTTTGTGGGTGTGTGTGTTTCTCTGGGGAAAGCACTGGACTGATGTGATGTGACACTGTGGTGTTAGCTGACCATATTTTACGAAAGTGTTGGTCAAGTGTTTTGATTTCTAAATGAGATACAGAAGCATTTGATTTTGAGGTAGAGGAAGCAGAAGAATGTTACTGTTCTTTCACTCTCTGTGCATCTCTCTCTCACTCAATCTCTTTCTGTTTGCCTCTCCCATCTCCTTAGGTCTGTCTTTGTCCCTCTCTCCTCATGTTTCTCTTCTCTCTCATTCTCTCGCTGTCTGTCTGTCTCTCATTCCTTTTCTCTCTCTCTCACACTCTCTTTCTCTCTCTCTCTCTCCTTCTCTCTCTGTCTCTCTCTCTTTCATTTTTCTCTGTCATACACACTCTCCCTCTCTCTCTCTCTCTCTCTCTCTATCCCCCCTTCTCTCTCTCTCTCTCTATCTATCCCCCCTTCTCTCTCTCTCTATCTATCCCCCTTCTCTCTCTCTCTATCTATCCCCCTTCTCTCTCTCGTGTTCTGGTTCAGTGCTCTGTTGCTGGCTGTCTCCTGTGGGCCCTCTCCCCTCAGCCCTGTGCATCTCTCTCTCTGGGTTTCTCTCCCAGTAGATTACACGCAGTCTCCTCCTCCCACCGGAACACTCTCCTGCTAGTCAGGCCTCCAAAGCCGTTTGTGATCACAGCGCGGCCGACACACAGGGCAACATTTTACAGTAGGATATTTGGTCGAAATACTGCAACGCAGCGCTCTCTGCACTCATTTCCGACCTATTAAGCGACATTATAACACGAAAATGGCCTCTGCGGGGCCTTCTTTCATAGATTTGCTTTTATCCCTCATTGGCGATACACAGGCACTTTGATGGAAGAAGATTAAATGAGTCGGGAGTAGGCTGGCATGCTTTTTTTCTTGTTGATCCAGCAACAGTTAACATTCATTATCCGATATTTCACGGCGAAATATAGCGATCACAATCTTGCGTTCTTTTCTCTTTTTTTTTTTGATGGGCACTTGAAAGTGTTTTCCCAGATGAAACCACATAGCCGCGCACTCACGCTCCAAGGCCTTTAAAGTATGCTAATTACAGTTAGCATACGCTGCTTTAAAGTATGCTAATTACAGTTAGCATACACTGCTTTAAAGTATGCTAATTACAGTTAGCATACGCTGGTAGAAGGTCTCTCTCAGTCTCTCTCTGTTTTTTCTCTGTCTCACCCCCAACGCCATTTGTTCATCATGATCACTCTCCATAGGCACCCTGTATATAATTCATGCATCTAGCCTAGCGCCAAAGACCACTATCATTATAGTGCACACAACAAAGACACATGTTGGTGTAGACTGCAGTGCAGTGCGGGGCTCTTTGTTTGATGTCCTACACGTGCCGTGACACCCCTGGACCTTGAGGCATGGCCGTAGCCAATCAGGAGCCCCCTTGTGCCGGATCAATCCGCAGCTTCGCATCAGGGGGTGGTTCTAACAACTTCACATCTTCAAAGGTCGCGACCTCTGCCTCCGCCTGTTCACAGTGCTGTGCAGGAGAGCTCCGCCCCACCACCACCACCATCGGCGTCATCACCACCACATAATGCATCTCTCGCTTGCCTGCCTGCATGCATCGCTGCGCTTTATGTCCCTGGTGGGTTGCCGTACAGCAATTACAGGTGACCTGCATCTCTTAGTCGCCCCTTTGATCGTCGCTGTGCCTCTGACCTTGCCGGTCTGACCCAATCAGTGTAGCACTTATTTCCTCGCGGCCTTTCTGATTCAATCAGAATAACAGCATGTTTCTCCTCTCTTTGATTGGCACTCTGCCAGACCAATGTAACGCCTCAAGGTGAAGGTGCTGCACAAATGACTAAAGAGTTTACTGGATGATATACTAAAGAGAGGGAGGCAGACAGAAAGAGAAAGAAAGAGTGATATTAAAATGGAGTTCAAGTGGAAGTAATCGTTACTTATTAATAATATTTTGCCTTTCGGCCATGCCGTTGGTCAACATCTCTCAGTGGCACCAGTGTGTATGTGTGTGTGTATGTGCATGTGCGTGGGTGCGTGTGTGTTAGTAATACTACTGTCCATTTACATGAGTAACAGTGAGTGCACACAGCCTAGACAGATACAGCACCTCTTCATTTTCCTCCCGGAACTGGAATCAGATTTGACAGAGAGTGGAGCTCTAAATTGATTTCTGTTTTTTCATGATGTGAGACACACACACACACACACAATCGCGCACACACACACACACACACACACACACACACACACACACACACACACACACACACACACACACACACAGTCAAAACACTGTCCACAGCCCAAAGCTGTGATAGATGGAGGGGGTGAAACCAAAGAACTGCCAACATATAAATCTCTGCGCTCCATAAAGCCTACAGACGACAGAGGCTATGGCCGCAGCTGTAACTTTTAACAGCGGGAGCTGCTCTTATTATCTCCCTCCTCCCCGACCCCAGCTCCTGGACCTCCTCCTGTAACATCGGAGCTGCTCTTATTATCTCCCTCCTCCCCGACCCCAGCTCCTGGACCTCCTCCATTGCCACCGCACAGGAGTCCGAGAGCTGTCGCTGACCAGGACTTGGACTGGACGTTGAGTTTTCTGTTTATGATGATGATGATGATGATGATGAAGCGTTTATATTTCTGATATCTAAGGGAGTTGGTGTTATATGTTGTTTTTTCCTCTTGAGGTAAAATGCTGGGAAAAGTGTCCAAATGTATGAAAAAAATGTGTTATTATATCTGTTTAGGTCTCGCACGCACGCGCACGCACGCACGCATGTACGCACACACACACACACGCACACACGCACGCATCACACACACACACACACAGACAGAAGACAGTAAATCACTCTCCTTCATCATCTATCAGTGGAACACTTCAGGTGGATTCCTCTCCTTCCGTCCGCCCTTGACCTCAGCTGATGCTGCTGTGGTGTCTGAGATACAGAGACTGTGGTCAGCACCTAAGATCACAACACACACACACACACACACACACACACACACACACACACACACACACACCGCTGAATTTTTCAACAGGGCTGAGCCAGACTGCAGCATTAATTATAGACACCTCAATCTCTGTCTGACTAATACATAACCCGCTCACACACACACACACACACACACACACACACACACACACACACACACACACACACACACACACACACACACACACACACACACACACACACACACACACAAGCAAACATTTACACCTGACTCATTTATGATGGGCCATTTTAGCAAAAGTTGCAAATGTTATGCACATACTTAATGTCGCCACCTCACCCAGACTCCCATGCCTGGAACAGACGGGGGGAAAAAGACAGTTGTCATACAACCAAAGTAAATGCACAAACAGACTAATTAGGAAAGATGTAAACACACACACACACACACGCACGCACGCACGCACACACACACACACACACACACACACACACACACACACACACACACACACACACACACACACACACACACCCCCCCGGACACACACACACACCCCCGGACACACACACACACCCCCGGACACACACACACACCCCCGGACACACACACAAAACCACAGAGGTTAGGTAAACTCCATTCATCATACAAGCAAACAGCACACACCCACACCTGTTAGTGGTCACTAGTGGTCACTGGAGCAGCGCAACCTGGTGAAACCTGTTAGGGGATGTCAGGGCTCCCACACACCATGTGCCAGGGGCCCCTCTGATGCCCTGTGATGTGCCTGGACATGGCACCACCTGTCACGCCATACACATGGCCTGTCACGGCACCTCACCTCACCGCGCCGGTCACACACACACACACACACACACACACACACACACACACACACACAGACGCCACGTGGCATGAAGCAGGCTGCCCGTGCATGAATAATTCAGCCACAGCTGTCAGGACAGGTTCTCTGTTTGAAACACACACACACACACACACACACACACACACACACACACACACACACACACACACACACACACACACACACACACAAACACACACAGATGCATGCAAAAACTGTCAAACACACACACATATGTGGTATTGGATGGAAATGTCCATACATAATTGCATATCCACAATTATTTATACTGATGTGCTCAAAGACCTACACAGTTTTCACATGCTATGGACGGTCTGTGTAGAAGTGGAGTTAGAAGTAATATGCTGTAATTTGCTGTTTTGACTCCACACACAGACACATACCTGATATAGATGAACACATGCAAAAGTCTATGGCTGCTATCAGCAAGAATACTTTAACTCCCTACAGTCAACACACTCACATACCCCCAACACTGTCAATCACAAAATGAGTTTCAAAGCTGTACACTGAAATGTAAAATAGTACACAGCCACACTGTTATCAGCCGCTCTCCACTGACTGTTTTGAAGTGGAGTGAGTAATGATTTATTTTAGTCTAGACGCAAAGACCCTGTGAAGGTCAAAATACGGGATGTGTGTGTGTGTGTGTGTGTGTGTGTGTGTGTGTGTGTGTGCGTGTGTTTAGGTGTTAGTTTGTATTTTGTGTGTGTGTTTTTTCTCACCATCTTGTAGTGTTTTGCCATTCATCACAAGCTCATGAGAGATAAGCAATGAAATCTCACCCTTCTGTCAAACCAGCCAATCACATTCAGCAATTTCCCATATTCCCTCCTCTCCCGATACAGCATGATTGATCGACTTTGCACACCTCAAGGTTGCAGGTAGTCTGGTCTGAGATAAAAAAAAAAAAAGCCTTGATTGATTGATTGATTGCAAGTTGGCCTGTGGGATACAATAAATGATAGAGTGCCAGTGTTCATATCAGAAAGAACATCCTGATTGGCTACTGACACTAATGGTAGGAGCTGTCCCGGCCAATGTGAAGGTCTGGCCTTCAGTGGACCCAAAGCCCTTGATGCTGAACAGTGGAGTCTGTCTGATGAGAGAAAAATGAGCTTAACAGTATGAAATATGTCATATGTGGTATGTTAGGATGTCATTTTCAGAGTGGGCATTTAAGACAGACAGTGGATGTCTATTTTAGTTTATATGCCAATAGAGATTAAATCAATCTAATCACAATATGCTACATGATTTTGTGGTTACATGCAAAAAGCCATTTAAAGTTCTCAGTCTTGCGCGAAGCGGTTTAATTGTATTAGAAACACAGGCTTCTTGGCAGCCCGCACACGGCCATTGATTCACAACACAAACACAAGCGTGTTAATGTCGCGCGTGTTAAGTGGTTCAGTGGCACACAAGAGAGGAATTATGGGAATTCCACAATGCTCGTGTCATAAATCTACTCGCCTTACGCATTTGAGTTTGACAAGGACAAATGTCCAATGAACTGTGTCTATTTACACAGCAGTGGCGGCTCATATTTCATACCAATCAGTAGCTGGAAAAGAGTATAAATGAGGAGGGTAAACTACAAAAGAGAGAGTGATAATTATGAGGAAGAGAGAGGGGTTTGCCAAGAGAACATAACATTAATTCACTTTTCACCCAAAGTTTCTAACAATGTAAGCAATGTAGTTGAACACTATTGTCAAGAGGATAAGAGGCAAAGATTCTCCACACGCACACAAACGCACACACACATAGGCACACACATGCACACACACACACACACACACACACACACACGCACACACACACACACACACGCACACACACACACACACACACACACACACACACACACACACACACGCACACACACATAGGCACACACATGCACACACACACACACACACACACACACACACACACACACACACACACACACGCACACACACACACGCACACACACACAGCCCTGTGCTCATGTCTTCAGATGTCTGCTCTGCTGGCCATTTAGTTGGCACAGCTCCAGAGAAAAATGAGAGATATGAGGATTAAGCAGTGGCTCCTCCATCTCTCCATCTCTCTCTCTCTCTCTCTCTCTCTCTCTCTCCATCTGTCTCTCTCAGTAGTTACATCGTGCAAACATCCTCTTATGTTTACAGTCTCTCTACCTCTCTACTCTGTTGCTCTAGCCTGCTCTCTCTCCCTCTCTCTCTCTCTCTCTCTCTCTCTCTCATAATTAAAACTGTAAGATTGTTTTGTGAGCAACTGCTTATGTGTATATGAAGGGGTGGAAAACACAATTTGTGCGCTATGTTTGTTTGTTTGAGAGTGTGTGTGTGTGTGTGTGTGTGTTTGTGTGAGTGTGTGTCTCCCTGTATATATGTGTGTTCACCGTGTTTCGTAACGGCGATGATGACGGTCATTACCAGCAGCCGTCCCCTCGTTCCCTCGCAGCGCTCCCCGAAAAAAGCGCACAGCGTGAGAAGCAGAGGGAGGGAGATGGAGGGATGAAAGCTCTTCATTAAACGAGTGGAACATTACCTCATTCGCTCCCCACGGGCTGTAATTTAGCCTCCCCTAAGCTAGCCCTCCTCTGCTCTCCTCTGCTCTCCTCTCCACTCCTCTCTGTGCTCCTCTCCTCCTGCAATAACAACATTTATTCGCAGAATTAAAAGGCTTTCTCTCTCTCTCTCTCTCTCTCTCTCTCTCTCTCTCTCTCTCGCTGTCAGAAATGTTGGTGTGTTCTTTTTACGAAGTTACGTAGCGCCTGACTCGATGGGCTGTAACTAGTCCCCAAGGACTCGGCTAATTCGGGAGCCCACCAGTGAGGTTGCGGGATTGTTAAGAACTTGTCGTCATTAGAATAAAAGGGGAAAAGTTTGCAGTGTGCAGAGTTTTTTTTTCACATAAACATTACCTTCACGCGGAGCTTGAACTAGATTCACATAGGCACACACACATATACACACACACACACACACACACACACACACACACACCCAGTGAAGGTTACGTTTCCAGAGCCTCATTTTGAAACTCACAGGTGCTCTATTGAGATCTATGTCAAAGCTGCTCAGGCTCAGTACCGCTCCCAAACAGACACGTGCAAAGCAGCACAAATGTTATGATCTTACCCTGTCAGCGCACATTCAAGTAGAAGAGATTCTGTCAGCCAAACTGAGCTAAGAGCTCGAGAATGAAACTATCGGGGTGGATTTCTCTTTCATTTTTCCCATTTTTCTCTCTGTCTCCCTCTCTTTTTCTACAATGTTTTGCCAAAACATTTTTGATAGACATGCAGGGTAAGATTTGAACAAAGTAAATGAAAAAGGAAATATAAAACCCTGAGTGTTAGTACACAAATCCTTTTAGAGGCACAGACATCTCTGTGTGCGTTTAACTGTCAGTGCCAAGGTTCCATCTTTTTGTCTGATTCACAAACACTCAGCAATTGCACAATACATGACTCCACACCATAGTGTAGTTCTTCATTGTTTCACTGCAATTTTGCCAGTCTACACTGTTTTATTGGATCTCAATTCCTCCTCCATTTCTAAAGCTTTATTTTTACTTTTGCTCAAGTTGCCTGGATTCTAGGAACTCATATAAGGCCTGTGTAATGGTTTGGATGCAGGAGCCAGTGTCAAGACTCGTAGACTTGTAGTCTGGCTTGCTTGGCATTGGCATGTGGCAGTTCAACTTCATGACAAATACTTATCATAGACAGAGACAACACACTCAAATGAGTCAGCAAAAGAGCTCAGTCACTTCAAACGTACAAGCTGATGTTTTTCAGGCGAGGAACAAAATGGAACTTTCTGGGTCACCGGGCGCAGAACAAACATGGCTGCCAGTCCATGGGAAACAGAGAGAGAGAGAGAGAGAGAGAGAGGGAGAGATTTTTGATCTAACATCTTCACTAAATCTGATATGTGATGCCTAATGCATTTGTTGATGCTTGAGGCAGACATGAACTACTTAGCAAGTAGCAGCTCCTATCTGCAGTCAGTGAACACACTCCACAGAGAGTCATTCATTCAGTAGAATTTCTAGACACCGTGTCTATCTGGGGTATGTTGTTTAAAGACATGGGGATGTGAATTACGCTGTTCAGAAAGTATGACATGGGGTTGTTGACCTGAAATATCTTAACACAGGGGATTGTTTCGAAATGTCAAATAAGTACAGTTCCCCTGCAAGGAGAGGAAAAGTCGTGTTCAGCGGATTAAACGGCTGCACGTGTCACACATGGGAGATGAATCTACGAGTTTGAACTTTGAAGAGTCTGTAAAACACGCCGTCTTAACCGCCTCTTTTTCCCGAACATCCCTGTGGTGTTGATCTCTCAAAGCTAACCCCTTCAGCCAATCCCATCCGAGGATTTCCACCCATCACACGCCGGGCCGCCCCCTAGAAAAAAAAAATATGCTGCACTTAAGCCTCAGGAGCATCGGGGGTATTACCGTGACAACCGGCGCTGAATTATCGCTGTCATGGCAAATGGTGCCGTGATCAAAGCGCCTGCATTTTCAGCGGTGGGTGTCGTGGAGCGCTAGCTAGCTGAGTGCGGTTTAAAAAGAAGAGTCACCGTCGCTGAAAAGAGGCTTTTATGTTGTCCGCTTGTGTGTGCAGGAAACCGTGATTTCTAAAAGATTCATGCGCCTTAAGAATGACAGAAAAAGAGCGAGCCAGAGAGAGAGAGAGAGAAAGAGAGAGGGAGAGAGAGAGAGAGAGAGAGAGAGAGAAAGAGAGGGAAACAGGGACATTTGCACAATGTTGTTGTATGCCAGTACTTCTTAAAAAGGAAATCCAAATGGTTTTACATGTCTCCGAGTCTTTCTGGGGCACTCTCGACAGGCGGCTCCTCTGAAGAGCCGAGGCCGTCAGCCTTCACGTTTATTCTGGGGAGCGGGCGCAGCCTTATGATTTATGAAAATCTTTTTTATTAGAAGTCATAAGACACCTGTGAAAGAGATCCCATTTGAGCCACTCTAAAGGTTAGGAAGACTTACAATACTTATAATCTGTCTTTTTTTTCCCCTTCTCTCCCTCTCTCTCTCTCTCTCTCTCTCTCTCTCTCTCCCTCTCTCTCTGTCTCTCTCTCTCTCTTTCTCACTCCCCCTCTTTCCACTTCCTCCTCCCCGCCTCTACAATAGCAATGATTCTGCTGGACATTTATTTCAAGCTGTAATTTAATCAAATTAGTATTCTGGTAGCAAACCTGCACCTTATAGGCCGTCTCTCTCGCTCTCATTCTGTCTCTCTCTCTCTCTCTCTCTCTCTCTCTCTCTCTCTCTGTCTGGGAGTAGGCGTGTGGGTATGGAAGGATAGGTTATTGAGAAGTGTGTGTACTTTTGGTCACTGTAAATATAGTTAAATTTCCTTTGGGTTTTCTTTGCATTGAGCAGTTTGAGTTGTAATGTTACTGAACGTTATTGGTCTATGATTTAAAAATCAACTTCATGCTATGTGTATGTCACTATATGTATGTACACACACGTGTGTGTGTGTGTGTATGTGTGTGTGTGTGTGTGTGTGTGAGGGTGTGAGGTGTCAGGTAAGTGACAGGTGTGCTCTCTTTCACACATGTTGAAACCACGGGTGGCCAAAATGCATGTCTGACATACCCTCTGTTACCACAAAGACAACTGGGGTCAAAATGACATGAAGTCATTTCGAGTCTGTGACCTTTGACCTTTGTGATATGTTTCAGTGTGCCAATCCCTCATAATCCCTTAGCTGCTTCTAAACCCATTCTAATGGTATTATGGGAGAAAAAAGCCTTTGACTCACCATACCACACAGAGTGTTCAATGCCCAGTAAATACAGTTAAAATGCATATCCGTGCAGTAGTCACACTGGATAGAAATGTCTGCTAAATTACTACATGTAAATGTTTTGTTAAACATCTTATTACATTGTTATAACATGTGCACAACACAGAGTTTTGCCAGTTCAGATCCCAGAGCTTTGCGGCTGGACTCCAGGTCAGCATGTTGTATTGCGCTGCAGAGTCGATGGGAGTGTGCCTCCACACTGTCAGTCACACTCATGCTAACAGTAATAGCTTCCTTACAGCTTCAAATAAGCTCATCTTTTCCCTCAGACAAATCACTCCCTCAGAAGTATGCTATCTCAGTGGCATGTGGAAATGTCACTTTCTGGTATTTTATTTTTCCGTGTGAGATATATTAGGGGAGACGCAAAACAGAGTGTTTTCTTTTTTTATGGAAGTGAGCTGAGGAGGAGCGTTGACATTTTCGGGGGACTTTAACGGATAGCCAGGAACAAAGCCGCGAGCCTCGTAAAGCTGCGTTCTATTTTTCTCCGCTTCTGTTGTTTTTATCCCTCATCCAAAATTCATTAGAGAAGCATAAATCAGGGAACGAGTGAGGAAGGGAGAAGAGGAGTGAGAGAGCAAAAAGAAAGTGAAGAAAGTGATGGTAAGAAAGGTAGTGCCAGGGTGAGAGAAACAGAAGGGAGATGGGGCATTTTTATATAGATAGTGAAGGATGGATTAAAACGGTCCTTTGTGTGTGTGCGTGTGTGTGTGTGTGTGTGTGTGTGTGTGTGTGTGTGTGCACGTGTGTGTGTTTGCGTGTGCGAGTATGTGTTTGTGCACGTGTGTGTGCGTGTACGTGTGTGTGTTTATGCGTGTGTGTATGTATGCGTGGGCGTGAGTGTGTGTGTGTGTCCAGGATTGTTTTGACTGAGTGGTTTACAGGGTTTAGTTCAACATTTAAGCAAAGACATGACCAGTGGGCGAACCCAGTGGTAGCATCAGGAAGATCAGAGGAAGGAAAGAGAGAGTGTGTGTGTGTGTGTGTGTGTGTGTGTGTGTGTGTGTGTGTGTGTGTGTGTGTGTGTGTGTGTGTGTGTGTGTGTGTGTATGAGATAGAGTGAGAGGTAGTGGTGAACTCTGGCTGAACCCGCTTGTAGTAGCAGTCCCAAATGACTCCCAGTGTAGCCAATCCTCTTAGACTCCCACACCATCACTTTTTTATGTAAACAGATTCAACATGACACACTTACAGTACATGTGCCACACAAACACACGTGCTCTCTCTCTCACACACACACACGCACACACACACACACTCATACACATACACACACAGCAAAAGTAAGCAGACAACAAGTTCCTGCTGTGAAGTTTCACTTGTGAAAGTTTTAGTGATCTCTTCTCATAAAAAACATTGCTCTTTCTCACACACACATACACACACTAAGTGAATGTAGAGTTTGTGTATGTATTGTGTGTGTGTGTGTGTGTGTGATCACATGTGTGAGCACACTTGTGTATCTGTCTGTCTTTTTCCATGTCCGATGAGCACCTCTTTAAAAGTTCCCAAACCTACCTCACCCCCCCCCCCACCACAGCCCTTCCCCTGCACTACGTTACATAACGCCGCTGTTTTGCCGTCTGTCTAAATATTGCTGCCGCGTTGTCATCCGTCTCCACCGTCCCCTCGCCATGTGACAGCTTGCAACGGCACATCAGCGGAGAAAAAAAAAAGAAACCCACTTTAAATCTCACTTCTCACACGCCTGCCTGCGACGTGACAGCACAAAAATGAAACCCTACCTGACGATACCTAACTGGGCCGGAAATAGCAGCCGAGGAAATAAAAACAGAGTTGCCCAGCGGAGGAATGCTGGAACGCGCTTGCGTGCTTGCTTACAGGGGAGTGTGTCAGCCATGTTGGCGTCGTCTTGCGCTGAGACCTATAACCATGTTAGAGAGCTCTGTGATTAAAATGGCATGTTGTATCCATGTGGAGTATATCAGACAATTGAATGCTAGGGAGAGAGAAGGGGGGCGTACATTTTGTAGTTTGAAGCAAGATGAAAT
>NW_027468640.1:28546811-28554311 GCF_046254945.1 Alosa pseudoharengus
AGCAGAGACAGCTGTGCAGTTTGTTTCGGGGCTTCTAATCCAATAAAGTCAGAATGGTGGGCCACAGTCGTGATTGACAAGGGGTTAGTAGGTCAAGGTTGTTTATCTTCTTGGCGAGCGTTGTAACAACATTTAGTCTGGGAATAAATGTTCTCTGCAGCTGTTTACAAAGAGAGAGAACCGTTTAGGGGGGGCCAAAGAGACTAATGAGATTTTGAGGTTCATTGGCAACCCGGTCTTTCCCTAAACAAGATCGATTATTTTTTTTTGTCCTTTATTTGGTCATTTTTCTCATGAGACGAGCAAGCTGAGAGGGAGAGAGAGTGAGAGAGAGGAAGAGAGAAGGAGAGAAAGAAAGGGAAAGAGAAAGAGAGAGAATGAAATGATTTGGCTGGATTAGTATTCTCGTCACCGTCCTTCTCCGCACTGGCTGGGTGATCCCAGCTATTTAACCACCACAAAGACACACACACACACACAGACACACACACACACACACACACACACACACACACACACACACACACACACACACACACACACACACACACACACACACACACACACACACACAAACAGACTGAGAGCGTGGAGAGCACCTAATTATTTTTGTGGTCCCCTCACACTCTGTGGCCCGTCTCTGCCGGTCGGAGAGAGCAGGTCTGTGTGACCGTGGCTTAAACAGGAGCTCTCTGCCCCGGCCGTCCCTCTGGCTGGCTGACAGCTCTCTGGCCAGGGAACAAACGTGCGGACTGGGAGACTTTAATTGACCATGTCCCCCATTAAGTCCCCAGCCACAGTCGGCCGCAACTATGCACAAACCTAATGACACACTAAGGGAGAGAAGTACTGACACAAACCTCTTTGTGTTTTTCTCTTTTAACTACACATTTGCACATAAGGAATCCTAACATAGTAGTCCATTTAATTGGCTACTGGCATAGTCTAGACTGTGATAAGGGTCTTCTTGGTTTCCCGAATCAAAGCTATAGAGGGTCTGCATCTGCGAAATATCAAAAAGATGTGTGATTGTCACTGCGCCTTAATCGCGGCACCAACTCAAAACCCGGCATCTGTCTGGTGTGTTTTGGTGATTAGCGGCCTTCTCGCTCTCTCCTGGGTCCCAATTTAATGTGTTCATTTTATGGTCTATAAACCGTTAAACGATTAATCGATAGGATGTCGCGACAGCGGCCACGGGGGCTTAGAGTGGTGTCATCTGGATTCTAATGCAAATCCTTGATTAGCGTTACGCTCCGAAGTAAACGCATGGCTGAGAAAGTGTGTGTGTGTGTGTGTGTGTGTGTGTGTGTGTGTGTGTGTGTGTGTGTGTGTTTGTGTGTGTGAGTGTGTGTGTGTGTGTGTGTGTGTGTGTGTGTGTGTGTGAACCTCAGATTCTCACTGAATACTTTCCGAGTCAGAGTTACTGCTAGCAAAAATTGTCAGAGTTGGTCAATGCCAAGGCCAGTGTTATTCTGTCGTTCTAATCTGTGCCAAGGGTATGTTTTTGTGAAAACACCTCCACACAAAAACACACGGTGAAATCTGTAAGCTTCAACAGATTCCTTCACCCCTCCAGTTAATCTTCTGTCATCAACTTACTCTCTTGTCTCATGTCAATACTCAGTTAAATAAAGTGCTGCCTGTCAGTGTTAATCAGATACATCAGACAAAGAGGGATGAACTGCCACCTATTCTCTGCTGTTATGTAAAGAAAGACCTAACACTCCTCTTGTTAGGTCTAGAGGGATATACTGCCATCTATTCTCTGCTGTAATGTAAGGAAAGACCTACACTCCATACGACTCATTGTGCTATATAGCTCCCCAGTAAGACATTATACTAGGATCCAATGCAGCCAGGCTGAGCAGATGGGAGAATTGTTTGAAGAAGATCAGATTCTTGCATTTGAGCTTGAGTTCAGAGTTGAAAGCAATAATGAAGTTAGCAGCTGAACAGGCTCTCCTTTGAACCCTTTCATTATAGGCGGATAGGAAGACATTTCCGTCAGTTCTTTCAAAGGTCCAACAGCAACAAAGATAGGAAGCATTGACACGAATTGGATTTGTTCTGTTCTGATTTAACATGTTTTTTGTTTGTTTGTTTGTCTGTTGTTGTTGTTGTTGTTGTTTAGGTGATCCTGGTGAGCCACAACATCAACGAGGCTGAGCACATGCTGTTCATCAGCATGGATGAGGGCGCCTCCTTCCAGCGGCAGCCCCTGAACTTCCGCGTGGACACGCTGCTCTTCCACCCCAAGGAGGAGGACAAGCTGCTGGCCTACAGCAAAGATGCCAGGGTGAGCCACGCCGGAGCTGGAGTCTCCTCATCAATGCTATTCTTACATTAATCAATTAACAATGAATTCATAATGAATTAAGTCATTAATGAATACGACTAGCTGTAAAATGCCCAGGTGAGGATGTCCTGAGATATTGCCACTCGTGATGACTCATGGAATGCCTCTCGTCCAATCGGAAATTAGTAAATAATTTGGGGCCATACTGTTGTATAAGGGGCTGTGAGTAGAATTCTATAAGATTTGAGTTGTCTTGAATCTTGAATGCGCCATTGCGGTTGAGATGGTGATCTTCATTTGACTTGCACTGAATGGCATTGAGTTTACAAAGTTGTATTACAACAGAGTAAAGTCCGAACAGGGTCCAAAGGTAGCTGTTTGGCAAGCTAGCCTTGGTGGATATCTGGACAACGCAGAGCATAGCCGTTTCTCACATTTCATCAAAAATGCTTATTTCTTCACGTTCTGTTGCCATTTCTATTCCATCCCATCCTTTCATACTCTGAATTAAAAGATACTACACATAGTCCCTTTACAGGTGTCAGTAAAAAGGGGTTTGCTCAGTGCTGGCAACACTTGATGGATGAAGTAGAAGAGAATGATGGTCATTGGCCTCTGTTGGTTCTCTGTAGCAAACATTTAGATTATCTTGCGAGAGCTGGGTTATTAATCACCTGGCCTGCAGAGGTGTTGCCTGGAATGACAGATTTGATGTGGTGCTATCTGCAGTGTATTACGAGGAAGCTGCAGTTTGTCGGATTTGATGAATTCAGAAGGGCCTGGCAGCCTGGCCCCTATTGTATTAAGTGCATTTATTAAACTGCATTTCATTTCATTTTATCTTGGCACAATCCTGCGTGTGCCGAGGCTCACAGTTCTGGCAAAGCTCCCGTGGAATACCCGCTCCTGGCTGAACAGCGGCAGCTGGGGCCTGTGCATATCGGCAAGCTAATTATCAGCCTTATGAGCAGAGTTCGCCTGGGCACCACGTCTCTGTCTCCAGCCAATGAGAGAGAGAGAGTGAGAGAGAGAGAGAGAGAGAGAGAGAGAAGGAATGCTCGAGTGTTGGGTCGATGGAGATTGGCGCCTTGAGTCAGTTTGCACAAGCGCTATCATTAATAACTAACCGTGTGTGTGTGTCCCTGTGTGTGTTCTGTCCTGCTTGTGTCTACAGTATGTGTGTGTGTGTGTGTGTTTGTATGTGTTTGTCCATACCTCCTTGTGTGTGTGTGTGTGTGTGTGTTAGTGTGTGAGCGTGCTTAAATTGATGAAATATGTTCCACCCACCGGAATGTAGAGTGGATGTGCAGGATGCTTCTTGTGGGGAGATCGATGTCCATTTATTATGAGGGGAGATCAATGATGTACGTGCCGAAAGCCACACGCACATGCTAACACACACACACACACATATACACAAATATAAACACACACAAACACACACACACATACACACACACACACACACACACACACACACACACACACACACACACACACATAAACACATACACACACAAAAACACAAACACACATACACACACACACACACACATACACACACACACACACACACACACACACACACACACACACACACACACACACACACCTACACCTATCAGGATCAGTAGGGGTTATGTAGAGCTGATGAAGCAGCAAATTCAGTGCTCTGACCCTGTAGACCTGCAACCCCCCTCACGTCTGACCCCGCACACACTGGACACACTGGACACACAATTACACTCAACATGATGAAGGAAACTGGCCCCTCACACCCTCGCGCCATTAAATCACCCACAGCAGCGCCAGACACCCAGACACCTACACGGACCCACAGTCTGGTTTACGCCTGCTGCATATGTTTACTATAGGGCTGCCTGCCTGACTGCATGTCTTGGAAAACACAATAAAAATGGTTTATGCTGTGGTTGCTGTTTACGTGTGTGTTGCACTTGGCTTTGACTGGATTTGGATTGAGGGGGTATCACAATTGTGCTCTTACAGTTTTTTTCAACTGCTTACACACTAAATCTTTGCTTGTCACACAATTTTCTAAACATGTCCTCCAAACATCATAACCCGACACCAAATCTGCAAAACCATACACTAATTCTCAGTGTTTGACTCAGTTTTCAATTGACTAAAACACATTTTGCAAAACATCACACACAATTTTCTACCTAACACACAAAAATCTAACAGGAAGTAACTTGATTTCGTTCTTCAAACACAACCCATCAAAATGCCACACTAAATCACCAGTGCTTCACTCTTTCTCTTCACATGTGTAAACACTCTTTACTTTACTGAACACCATTCAATCATTGCCTTAGTATAGGTCTATGAATAGATATACTCTCTATATAGGTATGGACCCTTTCAATCTGCTCCTAGAGGATTTCCGGTTGAAATATTCAGAACCAATGCAGATACTTTGAAAATTACAGTTTTCCCCCCCACACACACACTTGTCTTTGGAAAAAAAACAAAATCAGTGTTTTCAAAACTCCATGTACATCTGGTGGTCACTGTATTCTTCTTTGCTTTTTTTCTTGTTTGCTGTAAAATACTGTATTCGCAACAGCAAATTATTTGGGAAAAATCACTATTTTTGGTTTCAATATTGCTTGCATTTTTACTGTGTATTTCAACTTCTCTTTGTTGATACCGTAACTTTCACTCTTGTATGGAAATACATATAGAAAGCCTAAGACAGAAGAGCTTTAGGTTTTGAGCAACAGTGTGTACATGATGTATCCAAAATGTCATATTATGACAAAAGTGTTTGTAATGTGAGAGAAAGTGGAATAGAACTTTATGTCCAATATTCCAATATATGGTTTAATGTTCTGCATTATGTCCAATATTCCAATATGTGGGTTAATGTTCTCCATTTCTCATTAGTGGGTCACTTTGATACTAAAAGTATGATTCTATGTAATGACTGTATGATATCTGTACTGTCCCTGTGTATATCTCTGTGTGACTGTGTTTAGAGATAGCAGGAATATTATGACTTTGCAGTGTTTCACTGTTCTGCATGGCTGCGTCAGTAGCTATCTGCTCCGGATTGCCAGGCTGCCACTAATCAGGGTCTGATTCAGTGTAGTCCACGTGAGATGGGATGACCAACGCCATCTCCCATCAGCCTGGAAGGATACTTAAACTCTAACTATTTCCTTGTCTAGTTAGAGCAGCTGATGGATCTTTATGTGAAGTCATGCTGTCTCTCCCTTGATGCGCATCATTGTAAATAAACTCTGTTCCTGATTTTTCATACTATTGGTCTGACTGGGTCTCTATTAATTCTATGGTATCAAAATTACCATCAAATGTGAGGCGAATGTTTGCTTTAAAGATGTGTTTTTGACATTTTGAATGTTGTGTGTCATTTTACTGGAGATTTGAGGCATTTTGCATTTTGTGTGAGCAATTGTGGGTTTTTTGTGTGTGGAGTTTTGAAAAATAGACACAGAGTTTTGAAAACGTGTGTAAACAATTGTAAAAAACTGTAATACACAAGTCTTGTAGTCTGCATAGGTGAAGCCTCCTTCCTCTTGTGAAATGGGCATTTTAGCAGGCTAGATTGCGATGTTTGTTACTATGTTTGTTTGCTGACTGCTGACTTCAACGCTACAATATTGCTGCCCTCCCAACAATGTGACAGCATCTGTACAGTGCTCAATGAGGTCTCTAACTCTAACTCTCTCTCTCTCTCTCTCTCTCTCTCTCTCTCTCTCTCTCTCTCCCCTGCAGCTGTACGTTTCCAGTGATTTGGGACGTAAATGGACGCTCCTGCAGGAGCGTGTCACCAAGGAGCGCGTGTTCTGGTGAGAGGTGTTTTCATTTATCTTCTCCTCTTTTCTGTCGTTTTTTTTCTCTAAGATTCCTCTCATCTTTTCCATCCCTGCAGACTCTGGGGATTTCTTTTAGAGCCAGCCATCCCTCTCTCTTATCCCAGCTACCTCCCCCCCTCTCTCTATCTCTCTTTCTCTCTCTCTCTCTCTCTCTCTCTCTCTGTAGAGATCACAATGTTACGCTCAGCTACAGAGACAGTGGCTGCAGCAGCATAGAGAATTCCTGCTGCTCCATTTCATTCCAACATCCCTCTTTTTCTCTTATTCCCTCTATCTCTCTTTTTCTCTGTATATCTCTCTCTCTCTGTGTATGTAACACTCTCCCTGTTTACATTCCTCTTCATTTTGCCATAGATTCATTCTTTCTCTCTGTTTTTTTTCTTTTTCTCTCATCTCTCTCTCCTCTATATTTAATCTTTCTCCTTTAGATTCTCATTTCTCACGTCCCTCTCTGGGACTATGTCTTCACCATTTTTACTTTTTTATTTCTGTTCAATGCTCTACCCTTTCTCTGTCTCCTCTTTCCCAGTTTCTCCCTCTCTCTCTCTTTCTTTTAATCTTCCTCCATTTTTCTCTTCCATTTACCCTCTCTCTATCTCCATCTGTCACTCTCTCCTCTCACTCTCTCCCCTTTCTCTCTCTATCCCTCTCTCCTCCTCCACCTCCCTTCTCTCTCTCTCTCCTCCACCTCTCTTTTCTCTCTCCTCCTCCTCCCTTCTCTCTCTCCTCCACCACCTCTCTTCTCTCTCCTCCTCCCTTCTCTCTCTCCTCCTCCTCCCTTCTCTCTCTCCTCCTCCACCTCTCTTCTCTCTCCTCCACCTCTCTCCTCCTCCTCCCTTCTCTCTCTCCTCCTCCTCTCTCCTCCTCCTTTCTCTCTCTCCTTGAATATGGTGTGGAAGGTCACAGAAGCACGCGTGTGTGTGTGTGTGTGTGTGTCTGCGTCCACTGAGGAGTGGGAACAGCGTGACTCCAGCAGTTCTGGGATCAGTGGCTGTGCCACCGTGAGGACAGGAGTGATTTATGTCTCACTCTGGTGCGTCACCCCTCACAGTAGCCTCCCAGGCCACACCACCACCACTGCAGCCAGTCGAGGGGGCCGTCGCGCTTTCCCTCCATCCGAGTTGTTTTTCTTTCCCCATCACACTTTTCTCTTCCTCCATCTCTATTCTTCCCCTTTTGTCTTCTCCTCTGTCGTTTCCCCCTATTTTAATATTCCAGCTTCTTGTCTTTCATCGTCATCATTTGTCCGTCATGATGTCGATTCTTTGATTTCGCTCTTTGTTGTTTCTTTCCTTTCTTTCTGTGTGCGTCTCTCTGTTCTTCCCCTCATTATCCCTGATT
>NW_027468640.1:28559311-28564311 GCF_046254945.1 Alosa pseudoharengus
TTGTTCATAGTAAATAAGCCTAACCAAAAAATATGTTTGTAAGTACATGATTTATACTTAATAAGTAATGAAACAACCACTTATAATGAAATCATTTTCTTATTATAAACCAGTTGCAAACGATTACAAAATGCTTTGTTCATCATTTGTAAAGCATTGTTCCTATGTTAATTCTCATAAATAAAGTATTTGTACACACAGTTATAAATGGATTGTTCATAGTAAATAAGCCTATATCTAAAATATGTTTAAGAATTATTGTTAATACTTAATAAATTATGCAATATACACATGCACTAATGATTAGTTAGGGTGAGGATACATATTTTATAAACCACTTCCTAATACTTTAATTCATGATTAACTCAGGGGTTACAAGTGGTTAGTTAATGATATTTTGTGAGCTTATCTAAAGTGAGGACTTTCTATGCCTTGCAACACATTTTCAAATGAGTTGTAAAGATTACATTCACATTCATTGATTTAGCAGACAAGCGACGTACACATGTCAATTAAATTGAAGGCCATTGACATAACAGTAAAAGCTGGGAATCGAACCCCCAACTTTTCAGGCTACTGCATGCTAGTCCAGCTCCTTATCCACTACACTACCTTGGCCCAGATAGAAAACCCTACAACTATGCAAGAGTTTCTGTTTTCTTCTACTACACACTGTTATTAAACATCAGTAAACTATTATTAAATGCTGTATTCTTCATTATTCCTACATTAATTCTCATCTGTAAATCATGTTTACACACAGTTAAAAATGGTTTGTTCGTAGTAAACGCGCATATCTATATTATATTTTTGAATTGACGGTTGTAATACCACTGGATAGAGGTAGTGTAGTGGATAGGGAGCCAGGTTAACATGCAGTAACCCATAAAGTTGGGGGTTCAAACCCCGGCGTTCACCAATGTGGCCTTGCCCTTTAATTTCATTGATATGTGTAAGTCGCTTTGGGTGAAAGTGTTGGCTAAATGAATAAATGCAAGTGTAAACTTTATTACTCATTTGTAAATGTGTTGCAAGGCATAAAACGTCCTCACTTTAGATGAGCTCACAAAATATCATTAACTAACCACTTGTAACTTCTGAGTTAATTATTAGTTATAGTATTAGGAAGTGGTTTATAAAATATGTATCCTCACCCCAACTAATCATTAGTGCATGTGTATGTAACAACTGTTAAATAATGGAAATATGACTTAATCAAAAACATATTATTGCATCATTTATTAAGTATTAACAATAATGTATAAACATATTTAAGATATAAACTTATTTACTATGAACAAACTATTTATAAATGTGTGAACAAATGCTTTACTGATGATAAATTAGAAATTACTAATGATGAACAAACCATTAACTAATAAGTAACAAAGGCTTAATAAATGATGAATTGTGTGTAGTTATTATAAAGTGTTACCGGGATTGGCTGTGTCTCTGTGGCTGAAGAACGCTGGGGTCCATTCAGAGTGGCCTTAGCAGTTGATTAATTTGGGGTATCGTTGTTTGGAGTTCATTATTATGTTGCTTTTGTTTTGTGTGAGCATTTAAAGCTTATTGCGAAGAACTGTGAGTGGCAGAACAGAGATTATATTTGTCTGTGTGTGTGTGTTTATGTGTGTGTGTGTGTGTGTGTGAGAGAGAGAGAGAGACAGAGAGAGATAGAGAGTGAGAGACTATTTTAACTGTGTGTATTTCTGTATTGGAGTGTGTGTGTGTGCACGTGTGTTGAAGATGTGTGTGTGTGTGTTGAAGATGTGTGTGTGTGTGTGTCTGAGTGTGTGTGTATGTGAGTGTGTGTGTTGAGGATGTGTGTGTGTGTGTGTGTGTGTTGAGCGACTCAGCCAAATCTAATTGCCTTTTAATGAGCTCATCCTTCTGCTGGTGTGATTAAGTGGCACTGCATCTTAATAAATTAGGCTGTCCGCTCATCTGCCCGACACCAAAAACACAAAGCCACTCACACGAGCAACTTTAAGAATAACAAAGACTAACGGAGTGGAGCTCTGCCATGAAACGCACGCGCTCAGATCACCTTTGGTAGTGATGCCTTTATGCCTTTATAACGCTATTATCTGGTCGTTCTTTACCATCATGATTACTGCCATAATTATGACCGCCGCGCAGCGAAGCGGCGGTCATATAGGTTTAGTCAGATTTTTTTTTCTTTTTTTTTTTCGCATGCCCAAATTTCCGTCAATGATTCCCGGGACACTGAAAGACCGGGGTACACGAAACTTGGTGGGCATATAACCCCACATGGATAGCATGGAACCATCGTTTTTCGTTTTGATCTGTAGCCCCCCCGCTGGACTGGACCCCCCGAAAGGAGGGTAGGGCAGACACAGTTTTCTGTGAATATCTCGAGAACCGTAGGGTTTAGGAGGACCATTTTTTTTTTGTATGTTGATCTCAAGGGGCCATGTCAACACATTCCATAAACACTCATTTCATGTATAGCGCCACCTAGTTAAACACAAAAAAGTAAAAATGAGGTTTTGTAATCGCAGGTATCTGTGACCTAACATAGTCAAAACTGCACGAAATTGGAAGTGTAGGATCATTATGACACCCTCTGTATGCACGCCAAGTTTCGTGGAATTCCGTTCATGGGGGGCCACACAATAAATTAATTTATGTTACTATACACCAACTGGCCTGTAGGTGGCCGGAGACAGTTTTCTGTGAATATCTCGAGAACCGTAGGGCCTAGGAGGTCCACCTTTTTTATGTATGTTGGTCTTAAGGGGGCATGTCAACCCATCCCATTACCACTTATTTCATGTATAGCGCCACCTAGTTAAAAATTAAAAAGCAAAAAATTAGGTTTTTTCATCACAATATCTCTGGCTGACAAGGTCAAAACTGCACGAAATTAAAAGTGTAGGATCATTATGACACCCTCCGAATGCATGCCAAGTTTTGTGTACTTTCGTTCATGGGGGGCCTTACAATAAAATAATGTATGTGTACATTTAGTGACGTACACCAACAAGGATTCCCGGGACACTGAAAGACCGGTGTACACAAAACTTGGTGGGCATGTAACCCCACATGGATAGCATGGAACCGTCGTTTTTCGTTTTCATCTGTAGCCCCCCCGCTGGACTGGACCCCCCGAAAGGAGGGTAGGGTAGACACAGTTCTCTGTGAATATCTTGAGAACTGTAGGGACTAGGATGACCATTTTTTTTCCGTATGTTTGCCTCCAGGGGTCATGTTAACCCATTTCATGTGCACACATGTGCACAAACAGATACACACACACACACATACATTCACAGTAATCATACGTATGACACATACTCACACAGTAGACATATGTACGCTTGCATGCACAGGCACATACGCAGGCACACACACAAGCACGCACACACACACACACACACACACACACACACACACACACACACACACACACACACACACACACACACACACACACACCCACACACATAACATAAACATGTACATGCACACATGCACACAATTCAAGAATTTCTCAGAATTATGAACAGGCAAGATGGAGGTGGGGTTGTATAAAATGAATTTACATGTGAAATCTATGAACTAATCATGTTTTGGTACTTGTTGTCTAGCAGATATCAGTGAGAATTGAGTGTGGATAATGCAATTTAGTGAGACAGTTAGAATCATATAGGCCTTTCAGCGTGATTTATTTTTGTGGAAAAAATGTGCTGGACTTGGCGGCGGTCATATTTTATACCGCTCTGCGGTACATCTAGTTTCTTAGATTATTGTGTACTGAACAAATGAACAAGGGAGAGTTTGTGTGTGTGTGTGTGTGTGTGTGTGTGTGTATGTTAGTGTGTGTTTATGTGTGTTCATGTGCATATGCAGTATATACACATACATATACATACACATATTGAGATGCTGCTGTTATAATCCCATACACTTCATTTCGGCTAATAATTCAAATCTCTCTCTCTCTCTCTCTCTCTCTCTCTGTCCTTCAGGTTTCCTCTATGTGACGTGTCTGATCCAGAATTGTTCAGATAAGATGGTGACCGCTCAGTTCCTGGGGAAGATCGATCGCGACTCCCTGACAGTGCAGGACGAGTACATATTTGTGAAGGTAAGAGAAAGCCAATGATTACAGCGTGTGTGTGAGGCAGTGTGTGTTTGAGACAGTGTGTGTGTGAGACAGCGTGTGTGTCAGGCAGCGTGTGTGTGAGACAACGTGTGTGTCTATAGTCTGAGAGATTTATACACACTGGTGTCAATGGAGGAATATGGTTTCTAACGTACTGTCATTGTTTTTGCTTATATATATAAATAGTCTGTAATATGTGACAAAGGGTTATAATGTATGGGCAGTTAGAATGCAAAGGGGAAATAGGACAATCCTTTGTGCTTAATGTACAGTATTGCTGTGCTGACGAGACAACCGTGTGTGTGTGTGTGTGTGTGTGTGTGTGTGTGTGTGTGTGTGTGTGTGTGTGAGGTTAGAGGGGGAATTATTTAAACCTCATTAATCCTGCATCCCTACTGGGAGTCGGAAGAAAAACAGAAACACACACACTATTATCCACACGGATTATCTCTGCAGGACACACACACACACACACACACACACAATCTGTATGTATGCAAACATTCAGTCACATATTACACATGTGAGCGCACACACACACACACACACACACACAGACAGACACACACACTCCCCTCCAGGGTTGTGTTATAGGATATAGGTCAGGACAGTATATGTGTTTATTTTTTGGCATCTGTCATCCCGTCTGTCTGCAGCTTTGTCCACCATCATGTGGCTGTCTACTGCACAAATATGATCACACACACGGAGACATGCACACACACACACACACACACACACACACATGCACACACACACACACGCACACAGGGAGAAACACACACACTTTGCAGCTGTCTCCAACAAATGCTTTCATATACACAAATGTGTACACAGACACCCACATGCATACACAGACACATACTAC
>NW_027468640.1:28569311-28579311 GCF_046254945.1 Alosa pseudoharengus
ATTGCTTGTGTGTGTACGTAGAGAGGGAGAATCAGAATAGTGTGTGTGTGTGTGTGTGTGTGTGTGTGTGTGTGTGTGTGTGTGTGTGTGTGTGTGTGTGTGTGTGTGTGTGTGTGTGTGTGTGTGTGCGTGCGTGTCTGTGTGCGTGCGTGCCCATGTATGTGAGTATCTGACCAATTATCTTCTTCTGTCTCCTAGGTAACCACAGGGAACCGGACCAAGCACTATGTCTCCTTCAAGAGGAACGAGTTTGTCCAGATGAGGTTCCCCAAGTACACCCTGCCCAAGGTACCGTAACACCAAGTCATAACTTGATGCGGCCGAACATTAGCGATAACATCAGTTTAATTACATTGTTTTGATGTTTTGAGCTAACTTTTGTCGGATGCCCCGTCTCATTTTTCCTTCTGTCTCGCGTTGCTCTGATATATTGAATGCAGGGCTTAAAGCAAAGAACAATTCTGAACCTGAAGTTCTCAAACATTTTTGAAGATCCTATAGGCATATTCACTATTTTCACTATCTTCAACAGCCCAGCCCAGCCCTGAATTCAGGCACAGTGCCTGAACACTTGAATCCCTGTGAATGAGATATATGATGCAATAGAAGGGTATATTTAACTAATTCAATGTGGACAGTGAGCATTCAATGCTTCATAACAGTCGCTCGGTTGGATGCAGTGAGGATTCCCTGTAAGGAACCCC
Organism: Alosa pseudoharengus; assembly: GCF_046254945.1. NCBI lineage: Eukaryota > Metazoa > Chordata > Actinopteri > Clupeiformes > Clupeidae > Alosa > Alosa pseudoharengus. Next base: position 28,570,016 of record NW_027468640.1, read on the forward strand.
AGTGAGGGACGCAGAACATAAAGTCTGACCATGACCTTGTCCAGTATGTATGGCAGGCAGAACTCCAGCAGCAGCAGCAGCAGCATCGGCTCGTAGACTAGCACTCTGTGCAGTAACTACAGTAGGCCTGTCAGGTGTAATTACATACACTGAAGGACCACTGGGGAAGGCTCAGGTAGCAGGTGAACATTTTCACAGAGATCAATTCATAGTGTCAATGGACTGATTTTATACATTCATTTATACAGCAATGTACAATTTTTTTAATTTAAATTTGTGGTATTTCAAAGAGAGTTTGCCATAAAAAGGGCTCTGCTAAGACATTTGACAGACTGGGCTCTATAAAAACACATATTCACAAAACATTAAGCCAGTATATGATGATGTAAGACCATGTCAAGTAATTTCACGTACCTAATTCTAGTAAAGTGTATGTGAAGACAGTGGGGTTAATGATTCCTGACCATGATGTATAGCATGGCGACTTTCTCCTTGTGTGGAAGAGGGTTAATCCAGCGGTTTGTCACGGTGTGTGAGTGTGTGTGTGTGTGTGTGTGGATGGGTGTGTGTGTGTGTGTGTACCTGTGTATGTCTGTATGTGTGTGTGCATGCATGTTTGTGCGCATGTGTGTGTGCACATGTGTGTGTGTGTGTGTGTGTGTGTGACGGCGTCCCACGTGGCCAGGGTTAATGACTGCGGTGCAGGCCCGGGGGAGTGCTTCAGTGGAACGCTGGCTGAATGTAATTGAATAGCATTGATTGGAGTGCAGGAACCCCAGCGGCGGCAGCAGGAGCAACCTGGCTCATGCATATTTCACCTCCTGTGTAAAGCAGGGGGGAACAGGAGACTGAAAAGCAGAAGAACACGAAAGAGAGGAGAGGAGAAGAGAGGGAAGAAGAGGAGAGGAGAGGAAAGGAAAGGAAAGGAGAGTGTGCCAGGAGACTCGGTGGCTGTTTGTGTGTGCGTGTGAAAGAGAGTGCGTGTGTGAGAAGGAGGGAGGATAAAAGTGTGTGTATGAATGCACATGTCTGTCACTGTTGTTTAGTGTGTGAGTGTATGTGAGTGGGTTTGTGTGTGTGTGTGTAGTGTGTGCATGTTTGTGTGTGTGTACAGTATGTGCATGTGTGTGTGTTTACAGTATGTGCATGTGTGTGTGTGTGTGTGTGCAATGTGTGCATGTTTGTGTGTGTGTGTGTGTGCAGTGTGTGCATGTTTGTGTGTGTGTGTGTGTGTGTGTGCAGTGTGTGCATGTGTGTGTGTGTGTGTGTGTGTGTGTGTGCAGTATGTGCATGTTTGTGTGTGTGTTTACAGTATGTGCATGTGTGCATGTGTGTGTGTGTGTGTGCAGTGTGTGCATGTTTGTGTGTGTGTGTGTGTGTGCAGTGTGTGCATGTTTGTGTGTGTGTACAGTATGTGCATGTGTGTGTGTTTACAGTATGTGCATGTGTGTGTGTGTGTGTGTGTGTGTGTGTGTGTGTGTGCAGTGTGTGCATGTTTGTGTGTGTACAGTATGTGCATGTGTGTGTGTTTACAGTATGTGCATGTGTGTGTGTGTGTGTGAGTGTATGGCATGCATGTGCCTGGGATTACTCAGGCCCCTGAGCTCTTGATTTTTTGAAGAGGCCTGAGATTTGATAAGTGGAGCGCTGGCTTTAGGGGACGTTTAAAGTGATCCTGTTACACTCAGAGCTTTTCCGCTGCGCTCAGGCTATTGTTTCTGTCGTCTTCAGGGAGGGAACGTAGCATCTGTGCATGCCTTGTGTCTCTCAAAGAAAGAGAGTGCTTGTTTGTGTGTGTGTGTGTGTGTGTGTGTGTCTGTGTATGTATATGTGTTGTTTTGCTTATGTGTGTAAGTGTGTGTGTATTTATGTCTATCTTTGTGTGCATGTGTTTGAGTGTGTGTGTGTATGCATGTCTATCTTTGTGTGCGTGTGTGTGTCTGTGTATGCATGTACTGCATGCATGTGCAAGTGTGTGTATGTGTAAGAGTATGTGCATGTATATGTGTTGTATTGCTTATGTGTGTTAGTGTGTGTGTGTGATCGGGCTGGCGTTGCGGTGATGGAAACAGGAGACAGTGGTGATGTTTCTCAAAAGTAGCCAGGTTTTTATTTCCACCTTAGCAGCTGCATGCATGAACCAGTATGGAGAAAAATCGGAAAAAGAAAAGAAAAACCAAACTCCAAACAATAATCTCAAATCAATCAATGAGCTTCCAAAATATATCCAATCGACTTTGACAACCCTTTTCAATGATGGGGCAAACTGCTGCAAATCACAGAACGAGTGTTAGGTCTATTAGCAGGGGCTATCACTTGCTCACCTCAGACCATTCTACCTCCTTCTGCCTCAACCATAGTCCGACCAGAGAATTTACCTCTGCCGACTAAACCAATGCACAATCAATCAATCAATTAATTAACAAAACGCATCTTCTCCATATAAATATCCATTAATACATTCCATACCATAAAACCCAGTTTCATAACAAGGCAATCTTATTATCTAACTTCATAACCTAATACATAGCATACATAACCAGAACGTCCCCAAACACCCCTCTTGTCCTGCACACTTGACCTCTGCTTGTTCAGTACGTCACACTCCACGAACTTATAATGTTCCTTGCGACTTTCCGTCGGGTCTTTTCTCCGTCCCCAGACCAGGAAGCGCTATTGTCCGACACAATGAACAGTTTACTAAATGTCCGTGTTCCCTCAACCTTCAGTTGGCCACCCTGAAAGTAAGGCTTATTGTCCTGTATGCGTTTGTGGTTTGCAGTTGCTGCAACCATGCTGGATGCCGTTCGTGTTCGTGTGTGCAAATAAAGTGTGTTTGTAAATCACGTTGTCCGATCTTTGTATTTAGCTCCCGTATGAAATAAACTGTAGCCGTAACGGGCAACCGCACCGTTACAGTGTGTGCATGCATGTCTATCTTTGTGTGTGTGTGAGTGTGTGTGTATGTGCATGTACTCTATGTGCATGCCTGTGCAAGTGTGTGTATGTGTGAGAGTATGTGCATGTAGCCTATATGTGTTTTTTTGCTTATGTGTTGAAGTGTGTGTCTATCCATGTTTATCTTTGTGTGCGTGTGTGTGTTTGTGTGAGTGCGTGTGTCTGTATGCATGTACTGTATGCGCATACATGTGCAAGTGTGTGTATGTGTGAGAGTATGTGCAATATGTGTTTTTTTGCTTATGTGTGTAAGTGTTTGTGTATGCATGTTTATGTTTGTGTACGTGTGTGTGTGTGTGTGTGTGTGTGTGTGTGTGTGTGTGTGTGCTCATTGTTGTGTAGGTGGCCCAGAGAATGCCTGATGAAGTGTATTGTTCTCAGCTCTCTGTTTATGTGCTCCTTCCACTTAGCAGGGTGACAAGTCAGGTCACACCTCTGCACTCTGGGAGAAATAGAGAAAGGTGGGGGGGTATCACATATCGCATTGCGATACCACAGCATTACCATTAGATCAGTTCAGATATGAGATAGCAAAGGGAAAGTGTGATAAGCATAGACAAAAAGACAGACACAGACAGAGAGAGAGAGAGAAAGAGAGAGAGAGATGCCTAGCTGCAGATTATATTATGACCTGCCATAACAAAAGAGAAAAGTTGTCATTTTTGTGTATAAGATATATTTATGGGTCTATGCTCTTTGTGACAAAAAGACAGACAGACAGACAGACAGACAGACAGAGAGAGAGAGAGAGAGAGAGAGAGAGAGAGCATGGTTAGACAAAGGAGAGGAAGATTAGCGTTGTTGTTTGTTTGTTGTGGTGGTGGTTGTGTGTTGTATTGCTCAGTGTGAATAATTGAAAGCTAGTGAAAAACACAGAGCCAGTCGGGGAGTGCTGCAGTGGCGTGGCGTCCCCTCAGGTGGCCAGAGCAGGAGATTAGCCACTCGTCCCTCCCGCCCTCCCTCTCTCCCTCCCTCCCTCTCTCTTGGTCCCTCATTCCCTCGTTTCCTGAGAGCGGCCAAAGCGTGGGCGCCCCAACATCTCCTCTTTTGTCATCCGTCTTTCTCAATATCTTTTCTGCACTTTGTGTCTCTCCACGAACCCACGCACTCACTCCGCACCTGTTTGTGTTCTTCCCTCCTCCACTGCATCCATTCCTCCTCTTCTGGCCACTGTGGATGGTTGGGGAGAAAGTGGAGAGAATGTTTGCGACTGTTCCACTTTTGAAAAATGAGTTTTTTTTTTCTCCTCAGTACACACACACACACACACACACACATACACACACACACACACGGCTCAAGCTGGCAGATATCCATCTCTGAGATACTGGCTGTTATGTAATCAGATTGTGGAGGCGTTTCTTATTCATGAAGATGGGCTGATTCCTCTTGATCCTGCCTTCAGGTCGCCCGATGCTTTTGTCTCGGCATCTTTTTCTTTCAATCCACCTGCTTCATATAATTTTTTACAAGTAGTCCATACTGCATACAAATATATTTCTCTTTCAAACTTTCAAACATTAAAAGGGTATTCAATGAAAATCTCAGTGATTAAGGTCTGTGTGTGTGCGTGTGTGTGAGTGTGTTTGAGTTTGTAAGTGTATATTCAGAGTGTGTGTGAGTTTTTATGTGTGTGTGTGTGTGTGTGTGTGTTTGTGTGTGTGTGTGTGTGTGTGAGAGAGAGAGAGAGAGAGATAGAGAGAGTCATGTGTGTGTGTGTTTGAGTGGATATAGTGGGATGAAGTTCAAGCTTTACTTGCTTTAAGATAATAGTTATGTTATGGCGCTATATAAATAAAATTTAATTAAATTGATGTTTATACATCTTTTCGTATCAGGAGGTGATGTGGGTCTACATGTGTTTATGTGTGTGTGTGTGTGTTTGTGTCCATTTATGTGTGTGTGTGCACTCAGCACTGAGTTTCTCTCTGTGATTTGGCATCACTTAATACGGTGTCTATCCGGCAGGCATTGTTAAGTGAGACATTGCCATTGATTCAGTGCAATTAAGATGTGCCTTTCACCAAGGTGAGCTGGTGGCCATTCAAGCCTCTCTTTCCCTCTTTCCCTCTCTCCCTCCCTCTCTCCATCTCTCTATCCATCTCTCTTTCTCCCTCTCTCCCTCCCTCTCTCCATCTCTCTCTCCATCTCTCTATCCATCTCTCTCTCTCCCTCTCTCCCTCCCTCTCTCCATGTCTCTCTCCATCTCTCTTTCTCCCTCTCCCTCTCCCTGTCTCAGCAGGTAGCACATTCATGCTGGAACTAAGCCCAAACAATGGCAGCAGCTCCGAGGCATTGTTTCCTGTCCGATCACCCTTTTCCAATTGTTGTTCCCATTTCAAATTCCATCCTCGCCTCGTTGTTTGGTGATTTGTTTTGGGGGCTTAAAAGGAAGGATGAAGCCATTGCAAAACTCATAGCCACACATTGAACAACTTGTAAGCCCTACATGGAACTAAAAAGCCCTCCATTGACTAAAATGTGGAATGGACGAGTCAGCATTTTTGTTTACTACCTCCCTCTCACACACACACACACACACACACACACACACACACACACACACACACACACACACACACACACACACACACACACACACACACACACACACACACCAGTCGGAGTCCCAAAATCCCACTTGAGTGGTGTCTTTATCCAGTTCTGTCTGACCATGTCATGGCGAGAGAGGCCAGTGTTGTCTGGCTCCCCCCCAGGCACAGGCTCCTGTCTCTGGGCTGATGGAGGTCTTCACCCCCACCCCCCCTTCCACCCCCACCCCCATTTGACTGACAGTGATGGATGGAGGGTCTTACATCCGGATGGGTCTCTTATGAGCTCAGGACTTTAGAGAGGAAAGGAGAGAAGAGAGGAGAGAGGAGGAGAGGAGGAGAGAGGAGGAGAGGAGAAGAGAGGAGGAGTGGAGAAGGGAGGAGGAAAAGAAGACAACAGAGGGAGGGAGAGAGATAGCACAGATATTCACACACACACATACACACACACACACACACACACACACACACTTGCACACACTTTCCTTCCTTTTCTTTTCAACGAAACATGCTGCTTAAATTTGCAGGCGAAACTCTTTCCCTGCCCCCCCCCCTATTCCTCTCCATTTATCTGTCATCTCTTTGTCCTAGATTGCATTACTGGCCCCTCTGAGGAATCTGCTGTACTTTGCAAATAAGCTTTGAATAAACGCCCGTCTCCACCCTTTTCACTTTCAACTCTTTCACAACGTTATTTTCACATTCCCTTTGCGTTTGTTTTAATCACACATCAACTATGGTGTCCTTTCTTCAGCCATAACACCAGTATAGGCTCTGTGGAACCTCTCATGTTCTCTTTCTTCCCTCATTCATCTTTCATCTTTGAGAATCGAAACATGAAATTCACCTTTTGATTTATTTTTAATTTCATGGGTTATCTTTTTGCTACACTCTTAAAACGAATGTGTCGTCCCTATCTGGACACAGACATGTGTTAAAAAACAACGCACGTTGTGTTATTTTCAACACATATTGTGTAACAAATTTAAAAAAAAGGAAACGACACAAACTCTGTTGTCCCTATCTGGACACAGAGATGTGTTAAAAACAACGCAAGTTGTGTTGTTTTCAACACATTCGTTTTAAGAGTGTAGCAATACGTGAAAGCCTTTGGGTGAAAATGTCCGTTAATTAGGGAGCGTTTTCTCTTGCCCCTTTGAGCCAGTGCTTAAAAACTAGCATGCACATGCACAGCTGCATTCGTCATTCGTCTTTTGTCATTCGTTACAGTAAGGAAATGTTGTTGCAGCACGGAGAGGCCGTATGACCGATGCCGGTGACGACATTCATGTTATCCGCACTGAGCGTAGGCCGTATCTGCATGGCCACATACCCTGGGCTTTAGTTTCATATTTTGTTTTCCTATTCTGTCTGTGCTGGCCCTTATCTTAAAGTGAAATGTTCAAGTGTGTCAAGTGCTACTATTTCATTATTAAGTGTTGTATATTACCAAATGACAAATGATATAAGGGTTGGGTCTACACATTACATAAGCCCACACAAACACACCACTCTTTTGTATATTTAGAGAAGAACACATAACAGAGACCTTTCCTTCAGTCCTGGATGGAACACCATCTGACTAGAACATGAAGCCAAATGTTTCAGGGTTTAATCCTTTGTGGCTGCATCTGTTCTCCTAGCACACACACACACTCAAACACACGCACACACACACACACGCACACACATTTTAGAGTGTTTCATTTCCTGTGTGTCAGATGCTGTGTACTTGCTTAGATTATGTTCTCACACAGTGTTTGCTGTTGAAACAGGTGTATCCACACAGACTGGGTATTATGTATGAGATGTAGCATGTAGCATGCGTGATCACATGAAAATCTGCGCACACGCACACACACGCACACACGCGCACACACGCGCACACACACGCACACACACACACATACACACACTAATGGTCAGAGATTGCCTGGGATAGGGAAATCAGATTCATGATGAGCAGTGTGAATACATCAGGCTGCATGTTATGTATCTGATTCCCCCTTCAGTAATGAACATATAGATCTCATTGAAGCATGCAGCTTATTAGGACATTCAGTGCATTCAGGACTTTATGTTAACAAATGGAAATGCTTCTAGTAAATGATGTATCTAAAGGATAGTACATGGTTGTCCATTGGTTGTCAGGTTTATATCTTGTTTAGATTGTTTTTATAAATGTGTTGACAATGGAGAGGGCCCATACGAATACCACTAGTCAAATAAAAAGGCTGAGAACAGAGACATAAACGTTAATATTGGAGACCACACCTTTGATCTCTTATTTAAACAGAATTATTGCTCAGTATTGTTGCTCTTTCATACCATACGCAGATGAGAGATGAGTCTCTCTCTCTCTTGTGCGCTCTCTCTCTCTCTCTCTCTCTCTCTCTCTCTCTCTCTCTCTCTCTCTTTCTCTCTCTCTATCCCTCTCTAGTCCTCTCGCTCTACTTTATCTGCATTTCCTCACAGTCAGACTGATAATGGCAGTAATGAATGGTAGTGTGTGTGTGTGTGTGTGTGTGGGGGGGGGTGAAAAGTGTCTGTTAATGTGTATTGCTAGTTGTGAGCCACAACAGAGATGTCGTCTGTTAAGATATCCGCTGCCAGTCGAGCCCTAAGAGCCAGCCAGCCAGCCAGCTCTTTTGACATTTCCTCACCCTCATTCTGGGGCCTAACAAGCCGCAGTGAGGCCCTGGTCACTCGGGTCCGGCGCCACCGGAACAGCGTGAAGTCAAAGAGGAGAGAAAAGGGACAGCGGGACTGGCCAGCTAATTCAAAGGCACAGGCGGGGGGTGGACGTCCACTGCAGAGGCCCTCTTTCATTCGTTCGGTTTTTTTGGTGTGTGGGGTTTTTCGAGGATGACCGCTAATGAGATGGATCACACACAACACACAACACACACACACTCACACTTACAGTACATACTGTACACACACACACTGTAGACTCACATAGAAAAATACACACACACACATATATATATATATATATATATATAATATACATATTGAAACACACACATACAGAGCTAAATTTAGTCACCTCACAAAGCCAAGCATCATTTTTTCTGCACAGCCCCATCCACCCACACTAGCACATTGACATACAGTACTGCTAAAACTACCTCAATGCCACACATACAGTCCTCTGTATTCTGCCTGTGTCTTCCCCATGTTTGGTTGAGACCTCTTGGCATAAAAGGCAAAGATGGCAGATTGTCGATGGTCTTGTGCTGGCCAAACTCCTATTCATCTCTCTCTCTCTCTCTCTCTCTCTCTCTCTCTCTCTCTCTCTCTCTCTCTCTCTCTCTTTCTCCCTCTCTTTCTCTCCCTCTCTTTATTTCCTGCTGGCGTGATTTCCGTGTTAATGTAATTGGGTGCATGTCTCAATAGACTGTGCTGACACAAGCGCTCACGACTTCTGTGTGTGATCACCTCAGCCCATCTTCAGCAAAGGACAGCAGAGTTAGCAGCAATGACTCAGTCAGGGCTATGAATGGGAATGTTCCCCTCTCTCTCTCTCTCTCTCTCTCTCTCGCGCGCGCTTTCTCTCTTTCTTTTGGTCTGTTTCCATTAGTTCAATACAGAAGTGCTATTGATGAGATAAGCAAATTATATGCCTGTTCAGTCTCTCCATCACTCTCAGTCCTGCGTCGTTTTTCTCTCTCATTCACACTAACTCATTCTCTCTCTCTCTTTTTCACCTCTCTCTCTCCCTCCATCTCTCTCTCCCTCCCTCCCTCTCCCTCCCTCTCCCTCTCTCTGTCTCTCTGTCTCTCT
>NW_027468640.1:28596811-28621811 GCF_046254945.1 Alosa pseudoharengus
AGGACAGCAAGACAGTCCGAGTGTTCGGTAAGAGAATTACACGTGGACAAAAAGAGTCCCTTCACCCCCAAAACGTCATTCAACTACTCCCACACAAAGCTCTGGAGATGATATAGAAGGAGCTCAAATGCCCTGTAGCTAAGTGCATGTGAAGAATTGAGGTGCATGTCAGGCATCTCACTGCTGGATTTTTTGATGTAGGATTCCTTTCTTAGTGCTGCACTGTGTTGGAAGCCTGTCCTGAGCTCCAGGCCTGTCAGCAGTCACGTGAAGAACGTCCCAGAAAGCATCACATTACACTTGCGCTGTCATACAAGACCTCAGCCTGTGTATGACACAGAAATGGCAAAAAGCACATATCACAGGGAGAAGAGAGAGAGAAAGCGAGCGAGAGAGAGAGAGAGAGAGTGAGAGAGTCCTCTGTCACCAACTGAGGTAGTTTTATAAGCCTAACTTGAGTGGACATCAATATTTATGCATGTCTCAGACGGCATAAATATTTATGTGTTATGGGAGTACACGGAACGCCAGGAATAGAGACCATCGTCCCAAGCAGAAGAGTTCAACCTGAGTGCCTTTTATGCGAGTTTGTTATTGTTTTTTCCACTCTTCTCTCCTTTCCATGACTTCATAGTTTGCTCCAGAGCGAATTTGTGTCATAGGACCATTGCGCAAGTCAGAGAACCTCAGACAAATCGCGCACACAGAGTGCAAGGGCCGCTTTTGCTTTATTCATGAGCTAAAGTTAGCATCTCAGCATCAATCTCCATCCAACCTCACCCCACACCTACCCTACTGATTGTGTTATGGAGCATGGGAGGTCATACGCTGTGGGACAGAGCTACCAGTAGCTGCTGTTTGGTGGCCCATGTAAAGTGAAGTGGATGAGAGAGGGATTGTAAATAGACCCAGTGGGGTGCAACTACTGTAGTAGGTTTTTTTTTTCTGTGAGATCTTTGCTTTGAAGTGCACTCAGGGGAGGGGAAGAGTCATATGGGTCACCATGCATTGTGTAGTAGTGTATAGCTTTTGGTGTGATCAGGCTGCTTTAAGTTCTTTAAGCTGACTCTGGAGTTAAGAGTCAGTGTAATGATCTCCTGAATGAAAGATTAGAATTAGATTCACTGTAGATAAGAATAGAGAATTGCACTTTCAGCACCGACTGGAGCTTTCTAGGATGAACGGTTTTCCATGACAAAATATGAGATCAGTTGCTTTGTTAAACATCAACATCATAACAACATAATCATGGTTGTTTGTGTGTCCTCCTGTGATCTTTGTCGCAGGTGGCTGATGTATGTTTATGTTTATGTGGGATCTCTCTCTGGTCTTTTTCAGACCACTTCCAGGTGATTCCGCTGAGCTTTAGCAGGAACCTTGACCGCTTCAACCCCAACATCCCCGAGTGGAGGGAGGACATTGGCCAGGTGGTCACCAAGATCCTGGCCAAGGTGTGTGTAGCTAATACACTGTCTTCCACTTTCTTTCTCTCTCTCTCTCTCACATACACACACACACTCTCTCTCTCTTTCTTTCGCTTTCTCTCTCTCTCTTTCTTTCTCTCTTTCTCTCTTTCTCTCTCTCTCTCTCTCTCTATCACACACACACACATTAAATACCAGGAACAGACCAGATACAGACACAGACCAGAGCTTACAGACCAGTCTTGGTTTTTGAAGTGTCTAAAGGTGATGCTTGTTGTTGCTGATGCTATACAAATAACACACATGCTCTGACACACAGGCACATACATTCTCTGGTGAGCACACAGCCTAAAATGAAAGCTTTGACACACACACACACACACACACACACACACACACACACACACACACACACACACACACACACACACACACTCATGCACTCATGCACACATGCTCTTAATTTAACAATGTAAACTAGTTGTCTAGTTTAATAGTGAAATCCATTAAATAAAGACGACCCTACGCTCACCTTATGTCTCCCAAGATCACTGGGATTCCACAAGACTCTCTGGTTACCATGGTGAAACCTGGCCTTCCAACCACAGCAGACCTCTATGTGCTTCCTCCAGAGAGTACGACTGCCAAGAGGAGTGTGTATGTGGATAAGGTACTGACACACACACACACACACACACACACACACACACACACACACACACACACACACACACACACACACACACACACACACGCACATGCACAAATACACACACACACTGTGTATTCATATTCTGTAGCCAAGATAGAGAGATGTGAGATCTTTTGACATACAGTAGATATTTCATTTATCTAGATACAAAGATAAAAAATAATACAGTTAATTTATAGTATACACATCAGCAAGTTCAGTTATAATGTTCGTATTTTAGGTGAAATTAGTGTCCCAGTTTTAGAGTTCACCTTCATTTTCAGTTCCAGTCTATTTTGGTATACCTCTCTTTTAATAGAAAGACTCAGGAAGCAGATGAGAAATGAAACTATTTTAATCCTCAATGGAATATGACAAGTTGAAACATAAATGTTTGAAAGCAGCAGAATTTGTGCGTGCGTTGAGTTGTTGTAAAGGCAGGTGTGGAGTCAGGAGTAATGAATGAATGAATGACGTGCCATTCTTGTTAGCAGAACCTCCGCTAAAAGCTTCCATTTCATGAATAGACTCAAGGTCACTTTGAAAGATTAAGTGTTTTTTTTCTTTTTCTTTTCTTATCTCTTCCTGTCCATCCCTCCCTCTCTGTCCCTCCCAGCGTATCTCCACCATAAAGCAGGCTCTGAACGAGAACAACGTCAGCTTCATCGTGCGGGGAGGCCTTCAGGTGCTGGTATCCCTAGCTGACCCTAATGCAGGTACTTTACTCAACAGCCATCCACACCATGTTATTTTTCTGCACACAAAGGCAATATATCAGCCACATACACGTGGTCAAAACACATCTGGAAATGATGTTCTGATAAGGTGCTTTCATGAAGGTCACAGCCACACTACACAGTGGTAGCACTGCCATTTAAAATAACATTTATTTTAAAACGCTCAGCTACTGCACATGATGACTGGTGATATGAACATATAACACTACTAACTTCCCTTATAGATGACTTGTATTGTATACTCTTAGTATTAGCGTATTAGCCAGTGGTGTAATAGTTATTACATTAGCGTATTAGCCAGTGGTGTAATAGTTATTACATTAGCGTATTAGCCAGTGGTGTAATAGTTACACCAATAGTAACAGTAATAGCTATGTGTGTAATCCAAGTATTTTCCCCAAACAGATGAGAAGATTTAGTTACAGTATATATTTTGTCACACCATAATGAGTTATATCCATCTATCTGTTTGAAAGGAATATCTTTCAAGGGAGTGGTTGCTAATGGTTCAACCACGACAGGCGCAGATATTGGTGCGTTTGATTGGCTGCAGTGTTTACTCTCTTTTCTTGCTGTCTATCTATCTATCGATTGATCTACCTATCTAAGAGTGGCTATTAGAATGGTTTAGCTCATGTATTAATCACTATCTGCCTATCTAAGAGTGGCTATTAGAATGGTTTAGCTCATGTATTAATCACTGTAGATATTTTGAAAGATGTTTTAGGGGGTTTAGCTATATAAACGGCTTTTACACATTATGTGCATGTCTTGAGCACCTCTAGGTTTTAACACTTTCTCCGATCTCTCTGCTAATAATTCATCGATTGACTTGCATGCAGCTAGTTTGTGTTTCTGTTTGGTGTGTGTTTGAGTGTTGATAGTCTCACATGAGTATTTAGTGTGTGGGTATGAGAGGTGAGAGGGTGATTGATTAGTGTATTGATAGTGTATTGATTAGTGTATTGATTGATAGTATTGATTAGTGTGTGGGTATGAGTGTGTGTGTGTGTGATCAGTACCAAAATATGCCTGTGTGTGTGTGAGAGAGAGAGAGAGAAAAAAACAGATAGAAAGAGAGAGATTTGCAGTGTGCTCTCTGATCAGCTCCTCTGTGTGTGTGTATGTGTGTGTGTGTGTGTGTGTCTGTCTGTCTGTCCTCAGGTTCGCGCTCCGGGGCAGCCAGTCCAGGTGTGTGGGCTCTGTCCGTCCTTCTGCTAATCAGCCTGATGGCCAGTGGGGCCTTTATGCTCTACAAGTTTAAAAGGTGGGTGCTGTGACCAGTGAGCAGTCTCTCATGCATGGACCCCAACAAACACACACACACACACACACACACACACACACACACACACACACACACACACACACACACACACACACACACTAACACACTAACACACAGAATAAACACTTACAAACTCACACATTGACACACACACAAGCAAATGCACACAGACACACGACAAACAACATGCAGTACACAAACAAGCATTTACGCACATGCGCATACTGCACATTCATATTCAAGCATGCACATCTACCTTCCCTACACACACCAATTCTCATTGTTGTTTCTTCCGCATGCTCAAGCACAAATAAGAAGTCATGTAATTTCCACCCAGTCAGATTTGGACCACCTGCCACAATTATCACCTAGGACTAAAGAGCATGGATAACTGTTTAACAATGTCATTGTATTAACATCACATGAATGTTTTAGATTGTTGTCTTTAATAGTTGTGATTTGTTGATCACACTTCTTTCTACATGACTGTGAATAGATATGAATATGTTCAGTATAGATTTCATTTAAAATATGTCCCATATCAGAGGCATCCACCCATACGGAATGAGGCATGCGTCACTCTATGAACATAGATCTATACAAATGTTTATTTCTGTGAAATGAAGGCGTGATAGTAACATGACAGAGAACCGTAACAGGAAAGACTACAAGTCCCATGACCCCTTGCTGAGGACAGAGGAGCGCAGCCTAATACATCCCTGGCTGCATTTCAGAAAGCTACCCGGCAGGAATGTCTACGCTCAGATGCACAACGAGAAGGAACAGGAGATGACCAGTCCGGTCAGTCACAGCGAGGACACGCAGAACATCATACAAGGCGAGGAGTTCATCGACGATGACCTGGACTCACAGACACTGGGTAATGCACAGTGCTGGGAGAGCAACACTCAGGGTTCCCACAGGTCATGGAATTTCTGGAATACCATGGAATTTGAATAACGTCTATTCCAAACATGGAAAGTTAGAGAATTTTATTTAGAGTGGAAACCCTGAACACGGTCATATTCAGAACTAGCAATCTGGAATGGGATCATTGCCGGCCAGTGGCCTAAGAAGGGGTGCTAAGAAGGTCCCGTTTTTCTCTATGTCCTGGTTGTGTTAGAGTAACAAAATAATATAGATGTTTGTTTGGTTTCGAAGAATTTGATTTTGCAAAAAATAATGTGTCTGATTTGCAATGATGCAACTATCAGATTATCATCCAAAAAATCAGCCAAAATCATAAATTTGTAGCACCTATGTGTTTATTGAATTTAAAGTACCATGCTTGACATAACTGTAAATGATAAATGATACTTCAGGTAACACTGGGCCTAATAGGCGAGTTAATGGGGTTTTAATGGGCTATTGATATGGTCATCAGCAGTGCTAATTAACTCGTGTTTTAATTAACAAGGAAATGTTCTGTGACTGCTCTTGCCATTCAGCTAACAGCTTGATTTGTCTTCTTTTTGTTGTGGCTTGTTACCAGGCAACCATTCGGGCGTGGTCCTGAGCATCAACTCCAGAGAGCTGCACAGCTATCTGACCAGCTGATGGGAACCAACTGGGGAACACTGAGGACTCTGTCGTCTTTTCCTGAAATCTAATTGGTTCACCCCCCACCTCCACCTCCCGCACTCCCCCCACTGTTATGAAGGGGTAAGGGGCAGGGGAGGAGCCTGCCCGAACCACATCCCATCTGACCTTTGAACCCAGGGCCTCTCCCTCCCTCTTTCTCTCTGTCTGTCTCTCTCTCATTCGCTCTCTACTCTCTCCCATCATCTCTTTTTCCTCTCTTCCAGTCCTAGGCTTTGTATTCCTTCTCTTTTGTGGGATCAGAGGTGATCTTGATGCCACTGTTAATGCCCCCCCCCCCACACACACACACCTCACCCCACCTTACGTCTGTCCTTTCGGTGCGTAAGCGTCGCCTCCCTGATTATCGGGCATTTCCTATCCTTCAGCTGTTCTTCACGGCCCGGTGGGGGAGCCTGGAGTTGGACTGTGCCACCAAAATGATGTTGCCTGATTGCTTTGCTTTTGTTTGTCATTCATTTTGATTGTTTGTTTTTAAGGAACTGTTTTGTTTTGTCTGGGATGTCTTTGTATTTCACAGTTGTTGTATTCTTTGTTGTTTTCCCACGGTCTGTTTTTCACGTTGTTGCTGTCTTTATCTTATCCCAACGCTCTTTCTCTCTTTCGTCTCTTGTTCTCATATTCGCCATTTACTGGTTGTTGGGTTGTCGTTTTTTTCACGGTTTAGCTTAGGTTAGGGTCTCGTACAGCGGCGCGTTCAGCTTTTTTTCCACTCCTTCCACCTGAAATCAAGTGGCAGGTGGAGCAGGCCGTTGCCGGATGAATCTTAACCAAAGCGTAGCTAGCAGGTGTGATGCTAACTCACTGTGGTCCTATATTTCAGCACAAACGGGTGTCTTTTGGAGTCTGTGGAGGCTGCCTGCCACACAGGAACACATAGGCCAACCCCTCTATCTCTCAGATGCAGGTTTCTATCTCTCTCTCTCTCTCTCTCTCTCTCTGGTTATCTATCTCTTTCTTTTTTCCTTCCTCTGTCCTTTCTGTCTATTAAGACAGTGTTTTTCAACCACTGTGCCGGAGCACACTAGTGTGCCATGAGAGATCATCAGGTGTGCCGCAGAAAATTACCCAAATGTCACTCACTGGTCCAGAAAAGCAACTGTTGCTTCAAAGATAACCACATGCTCTCATTGGTTGTATGATTGCACTATTTGTGGTATGCAGGCATTGTACAACGGGGGCCCCATATCCAGTATTCACAGAATCATCACATATCCAATTCATAACAACAATTAAATTAGATATAGTCACCTACAAATGAAACAGAGGGTGCTTGTTTTATTAGGCAGGTCTTGCATAGAAGCCATAATAAGGCCATATCTGTGTATTATATGAAATTTTAGGCTATGGTATGTTTATTTTTTCTTCACACAGGATGTTAGTGTGCTGTGGGACATTTTAAGTGTCAAAAGTGTGCCATGGCACAAAAAAGGTTGAAAAACACTGTCTTAAGAGGTACACATTATAGGCCTGTAAGTTTTTGACATGGCATGAAATGCTCTCGCCACTTTATATCCGAACATAATCTAGCTCCTTGTCTACAAATGCAATAATTCAGATTGTCACTTTTCACTTGAGATGGGGTACTGCCTGCAGCACCGTGGCAAAGGCGTCAGTGCCCACAAGATGGCGCTACTGTGCCATTTTAAATGAAGCTGTGACGGGCAGTCATCAGCCAGCACTGTGCTGCTCCCTGGCTGTGGACTGAAAATATGTCCAACATACAACCCCATGCTTATCTGACCATTGTATTCCTTTGTCACAAGTTATGATTAAGTGTCTATATGAGGTAATGGTTAATATTTTGTACATTTACAGATAAGTAAATATCACAGCAGGAAAATAATTTTATAGTCATTTCACAATACCATGCTAAACCACCCATCTAAATTGAAGTATACTCCTCTGGCTGTTTTAATCACTCTTATTTATTTTCCTGAGTGGATATTGGTTATTTTTTTATGCCGGAGCGCCAATCAAAGTGAAATCTAGTTCCCCAAACAAACAGTGTTAGTGTTGAAGACTTGTTTCCTTTTCTTCTGTCCCAGAGCACAGATGTTCCTGCTGTAATAGAGGCCTATATTAGGCCAAGCAGAACATGGAGAGATTCCCTTTAGTCTGGCTCGTGTATATAGCTAATGCGTGTAAATATATTAACAAAAATAATTCAACAACAACAGAAAAAAAAAGCGACGAAAAGAAACAAAAGGTAACTCTGACTGTACATATCTGGCCACACAGCAGAAATGTAATTTCACATTAATACCAAAAGGTGCACTTGTTTTTTGGGATGCCCACCTTAATGACACACAGCGGATACACTCACATTTAGTCACCAACACATAGTTACACATTGTTTTCACTTCTGTTTTCTGGTGTGTGTGTGCTGGTGAATAAGACCTTTCGAATGGTACAGTTGATCTTTAGCTTCACGATGTTAACCATTGTCCAGTACTGGTCCAGCACAGTTAGCGTAGGCTAATGGCGCTGACAGACACTCCTGTGCACTTAACAGAGAAGTCAATTACCGTTTCATATTGTGTGAAGAAAATATTTTCTACATTACTTGCTGTTATTACTGGATCTTTTAGTTCATTTAGTTCAAACGATACTGCTTTGTCAGTGAAACAGTGGCTGGTGTGAGTAGCTCCGCTCTTCAGTTGGTTGTGGGCGTGCAAGTCAGGATATTGGTTGAAGTCGACATTGCAGGCTTGAGAGTGGGCCACCATTTTGGCTCTTTTGAGAGATTTACTCAGGATAAGAGAGTGTCAGTTGCAGTAGCCACCATAGTCTGTATGTGTGATGGGGGTGGGGGTGAGAAGGAGGGAGTTTTAGATGGTCTTGACAAGGGTGCTTGGAACGCACACGTCTCTTGGAGTCATCCCCATGACTGAGGCATAGAAGGATGATATTTAATTTTCTTCATATAAAGTTACAAAAAAAACACACAAAAACAACCATGAGCATTATTCTAGTATCTGATTATTTGAAAATATGTATTTTGATTTGTATTTGTTGACCACACTGCAGGTTCAAAACTGATATTTTCTTTTCTCGTAGTTCACCATTTTTTCTACTTGTATATGCACATGTTAAGCTTGTTCTTAGTTTTTTGTTTTTTTTCTTTCTTAAAGTGGTGTGATGTCTGTGCATTTCTCCTCCTGTTGCTCTAAAGACAGTGTGTGGGTGTGTGTGTGCTTGTGTGTGTGTGTGTTGAGTGGGGGGAGGAAGTCCACAAGAGTCAGACATTTTGTAAAGAGACAGTCACTGTTGCTGACAAAAACACCCACCATGTGATGATGACTGCACAGATATTTTATTGATGCTCTTTTACTCGTTTTTTGAATTTGATTTTGTTTACTTGTTTGTTTTGATTTGTAAATGTTTCTATGAAGAGTCCTGCGATGGATATGCTTAGTGCACTTAAAACAGTGTTCTGGATTGAGACACCTTCATAACTGTATAGGTTTGTTCTAATAATGATTTGATTGGTTCAATAAAGACTTAACATTCTTCTGGAAACATCCACTGTCTCTTGTCTGGGGGGGGGGGGGTGTGGAGATGGGGAACGATAACAGACAGCAGATCACCAGCCCTGAAACACCTGTTCCAATAAGACATCATCCAAGTATGTTCCCCACATCAGCCAAATGGTTTATCACAGTATTTGGTTGCCGTAGTAACTGAGGGACGAGTAAGACCGTGGCATCGTCTTCAAACATATGGATAAAAGAGCAATTGAAAGGTCATCCATGAATTACTAAAGGAGAGTGGGAGTGAGAAGGAGCAGGGGCGTCATAATCATAGAAAAAGCATACTTGATAGGTTAGCTGTATGTGATAGGGCTATGATGGAGATACAGTATGTATGATTCAATTCAGGTGAAGGCTCACTGATCCCAGACTGACTGCCTTACTAAACAGAGCTGTTGGACTGACATCTGCTGACAGCTCAGAGTTGGTGGAGGACACTCTCACTCAGTCAACATTTAAGGAATGTTAGTGACTTAATTGTATGCCTGCAACCTTCATGATATTGGTTGCCTTACTACTATGACAATGCTCACAGCAGTCTTTTTTTTTACTGGAGTCGTGATAGCACAGAAGCCTGTAAAGTTGTAGGGGACAATGGCCCTTGTAATATAATTAACATATGTTGATTTTGCTTGGATTAGGACTAGAATAATGATTCCAAGAGACAGACATTTTCCTGTACACTCATAAATGAAAGCATCAGAAGTAGGACTGTTTAAGCAGGTTTATTATTTTTGTATGTACAGCTGTTAGTCACCAAAGTGGTGAAAGTCATTTAGAGAAGTACACTGGAGAAGAAAACCAGAAAAAAAACAGAAAAGTTCTTTAAGGTGCAAAAAAACAAACATGGTCGCTTAATGTCTACCTGATCCTGAACTCCCACAAAACTATTTACACAGCGTTCACATTTTCTGACTGTCCTCTGATCACTGCGGGGGGAGAAGGAAAGATTGGTAGCCAGAAATACTTTCTCATGCTTTTTGTGCATAATTTCCACTACTTTTTTCGTTTACTTCACGTCTTTTTTTCCACTTGGTTTAAAAAAACGTCGCCAATCCAGTGAAAACTGTTGCCATCAAACGCTAGGAGCTTCTCGAACAACATTCCACTACAGTTCATTCATGGTTCAGAGAGTAAAAGTTCTTCAGTTATGCTATTAACAAAGCAAGTTCAGTTCTTTTGTCAAAATTTATTTGGTTGTTGGCAAATATGATTATTCTGTTTGCGTGAGGAAACCAGGACAGTGGTTTGGTTTGACAAGCATTCCAATGAACTTCAGTCTAACAGTCGAACAGTCTAACACAAGGAACCAACTGAAGCGAATCTCTGATTCACTACTTTGACCTCTATGTGACCGCTAACTGATCTCTCCTCTCCCCAGACAGTGACTGGTGCAAGGGCCTTTTTGTCGAGCCACCATGAACTCTATGACTAAAATCCATGAAAACAAGTTAGGAAATAGCCTGAAGTCAAATATTTACACACAGCGATATCTCCAGCAAAACTGTCTAATTTGTGGCCTTTTTCTATTTTTCTTTATTAATACAAATGTAAAATGCTGAAAAAAAAGCTGACCTTTCTTACTTCTCCAAGAAGTAGCCATGTATGGGGAAAAACAGGCTAAAAAAAATAAAATAAAACTTTTACAAAATAAAACATACAAGCCTTGAGGCAGTAGTCTATTAATCTGTCAATTCGCATTTCCAAGGAAAGCACCAAGCTTCATGCATAGTCTGTAATCGTGGTCAGATTAGGAAAAGTACAGTACAACCATTCCCACCACGTAGGCTACACAGACGGGCATAAATCGCCAACGACGACGCGTCTGGACTTTAACCATACAGTAGGCAGTGAGAGGACCTGGTCCGAACCCAGAAAATGGGTCACAGCATGAGTTGGACGACGGGAGGGTTTCTGGAACAGAACGCTGCAGTCCAATGCACTCCAGGCAGTGTTTCTATTTCTGACAGTGTATTGATGACGGTTTGGAAATGTTTACGAGGCGCACGTATAAACAGTTAAAAAAAAAGAGAGAAAAAAAAATTCACCACATGCTCTGATCACAAGGCTACTTACTTCCCCAGCACCGATATTTACCAGCTGGACAGAGACACATGCACTTATGGGGAGGGTAAGAATGCGACCGACCAGCAGCAGAGTGGCAGCGTTGGAAAAATGAGAAACGGCAGGAAATTTTTGACTTTTCCAGAGGCGTCGGCCAACAAACCAGGGCCACACCCTTGGCCTGAGCCGGTCCTCCGCTCCTCCGACCGGACCACTGTCGCCATAGAAACCTAATTCTCGAACTTTCCCTTTAGCTAGATGGAAACCCTTTTTAGACAAGACAGGCCACTCTACTGAAGGCTATGGCTAGTGTCCTGGCTCGAAAGAGCCAAGGAAGTATTTACTTAAAAAAAAAAAAAAAAAAAAAAAATAGTTTGCTGAAAGAGGACCAGGCACAGGTGTGGCATCCGCCTAGTCAGAGTGTTTGAGGAATGTAAGGAGGGATATAAGGAGGTTAATGCCATTCGTGTTGGTAACATTTCAGAATGTGTCACACATTTCAAACCAAGTTCATTAGAAATCTTTTATAATCAACTACAGAAACATACCGGCTATGAGTAAAGATGCGGAGAATTCTAGTGGAACAACTTGCCAAGGCTGCAAATGTCTGCTTAGGTTTGCAGCAATGTAGTGGTGAGGCAAGGATGAACAAATCTATTTTCTTTGGCAGCTCTTACAAAATCCTGCCTGAATCTCTGAACACTTCATGTGCTATTTAAAAAAATTGTCTGTTGTGTGTTCACAAAATGTTATCTTTTGTTGATTACAGTTTGAAACATTCACTACACAATTGACATATTAAACATTGGTTGCTCTGAACAAAAAGTCCCTGTTGAGTCTCTTGCAAAATAATGTAATCTGAGTTCTTAAGTACAGTGGGCTGAATTGTTGGCTTATCAATGAGTGAGCACTTGTGAAATTTTGCAAAATGGTGGTGTTCTCCTTTATCATACAATGCCGGGTAAAACAAGCACCAGTTATTCATGAACAGATTTGGCTGTTTGGTTTAACCAAGCGCCACATATACACACACACACTCACACACTCACACATTCACACACACAAATTAACGTAAAAACTGCTATGCAACCAAGATGAGGCCATATAAAAAAAATCGAAAACAAAACAAAGCTTTAAATATTAACATAAATAAAAAAGAAAGAAAACAAAACAAAAATCACAGGGATGCTAGTATTTACTTAAAACATTTACAAATAAATACTTAAGGTCTTTTTTCCTATTGAAAGATGGCTTTAAACCCAACGGAACAAGGAAGGAGGCTGTTGATAATGACTTATACATATTTTGCGATCGATGGTTAAGTGTAGGTTTACAAAACTGCATGACTGTGCGTGACTGTAAGCAAGACAGCATAATACATGGTATTATAAAGCTGAGAAGGTAATGATAATGACAGTGTAGCCTGTCTCTTTGTGGGCAGATATAGTCAAAGCAAACTCAAGAACAAAAATAAAAACTGGAGGCCCTTGGGTCTTGTTGTTGTTGTAGTTGTTGTCATGCACCATGTAGTCTAAGCTGAACTCCTCTTCAGCATCCTTCCTATATGCGAGTTATAAATAAATATATACATTTTAAAAAGAAGAAAGCAATGAACAGAAAGAAGGGTTTATGTGCCAGTCTTCATCTCCCATTCCTGTGAAAAAGAACAGGAGGATGAGTGATACAAAAGACTGCATTGTGTGTGTGTGTGTGTGTGTGTGTGTGTGTGTGTGTGTGTGTGTGTGTGTGTGTGTGTGTGTGTGTGTGTGTGTGTTGAAGATGCCTGTGAAAATAATTATCTAAGGTGAGTGTGTATATATATGTGTGTGTGTGTGTGTGTGTGTGTGTGTGTGGCAGAGGGAGAGAGAGAATGTGAATATGATAAGTGTGTGTATGTGTGTGTAAGGGTCTATATGACAGAGACAGAGAATACGTGTATGAGAAAATGAGTGTGTGTGTGTGTGTGTGTATCTGTGTGTGTGCACGTGTGCGCGAATACCTTGGCCTTCCTGAGCACGTGGCCGCGTACAGGCGGGGTTTTCTGCGTGCCCTGTCTGCGCAGCAGGGAGGCGCTGTTGACGGGCAGAGAGCACGTCTCCGTGTCGCTGGTGTCACAGCTGGAGATGGGCGAGTTCTCCGTGGTACGCCGCATAAACACTGGGGACTACAAAACACACACACACACACACACACAAACAAAGCAAAACACCAAATGAAGCCTCTTTCGATGGAAAGGTCAATTCAATTAGCAGAGTAAAATCAAAATGAATCTATAAACCTGATGTGTTTGCATGCTCTTATGTGTAATATTGTGTGTGTGTGTGTGTGTGTGTGTGTGTGTGTGTACCTGCGGGCTGGAGGATGAGGTGGCCTTGGGCTCGATGGTGAGGCCAAGGGTCACTCCTCCGCTCAGGGCCTTCTTCAGGCTCTCCTTGACCTCGGTCAGCTCCAGCTCCAGCTCCACGCGCTCCTCCTCCTTCACACGACACTCGTCCTCCACCTTCTTCAGGCGATCCGTCAGGCTCGCCTGGGCACGCTTGCCTACGGAGGAGGAACACATACGCAATGTCAGACAGTGTGTGTGTGTGTGTCCATCCAAGTGTGTGTGTGTGTGTGTGTGGGGGCGGGGGTCTGTTGTGCTATGAATTGTCTCCGTATTAAGTCACTGGTCAATTAATCTGTCAATTAATAGTCAGTTAATTAGTTAACTGACAATTAATAATACAATTAATAATACAAAACAGATTTAGATGAAAACGAACACATCTGTGGTGCATCACTCTGAGCCAATGGCAGTGAGCAATAACCCAGAAATGAGCTGATCAGGCTCAGAACTGCTCTGGAGTCATCTCCACTTTTAGATCAACTGCTCTGGAGTCATCTCCACTTTTAGATCAGATTGCAGCAAATACATACTGCTCAAAAAAATTAAGGGAACACTTACAGTTTTCCACAATTGTTAAAACATATTTTTTGAAACCTTCCACCCTTTTCTCCATTCTCAAACTACATTCACAGAATGTCTGACAGTTCTTGCAAAATAAAACACTCGCCTCAAAAGTTTTACTTGCGCTCAGAACCAAACAGTGTCAGAGTACCGATCCAGTGTATGATTGAAGTGTTCCCTTTTTTTGAGCAGTATATAATCACAGAAGTGGACAGAACGGGGACAGACGGGGGGTGGACAGTGTGGCGGTGTTACCTGTGTTGGCCTCGATGGCTGTGCGCAGGTCCCTGCGCTCCTTCTTGAGCTGGGTGAGGCGGTTGCGGATCTCCTGCTTCCTCTTGGTCAGCTCGTCATCCTTGGCCTGTAGCCTCTTGGCATCGGCCTCCACGCGGTTCTTCCCGTACTTGTACTGGTCCACACCTGCACGGCAGAGCAAGGATGCCGGTCAGTCACTCACTCCGTAATACAGTGGTTTTTTTTTTTTTTCGAGAGTTGATAGTCACATAGTTTTAAAAACAAGTCACTCACTCACTCCATAACACAGACATTTTAAGTAAAAAACAAAGTATTAAATTAGATCAAATTAGAATGAGACCCCACATATATTCAAGAGACTTAAAACAGGAAACCAGCAAAGACGGAATGCCCATGCTTCCTTAAATCAGACTACTACTCAGGCTCTTCAGCATTGCAGCGTCTGGTTGTGCTTTGCTATTTCAATACCATCTGTCACACTAGTTTAACGGACTCCTGGAGAAAGGTATGTGGATATGTACAAACAAGTTCCCCACATATTTATTATGAGAATACAACAGGACAACAGACCAACAGACGTTTGCTGAAGCGTAAACAGCTGTATTCTGTGCTTAGCGCTTTGGCGGCATGCAGAGTCTTCACTTTTGTTGCCAGAAACAGACCTCTGAATAAAGGGACTCTATTTATCATTATGGAAATCAGTGTTTGGTGGTAGCTGACAATGCTTCCCACAATGACAGCGGTCGTCTCAGTTATGGCTGTCCGTAATGGCCACTTGCACAACTGGGTCATGAGCTGACGCCTTATTACCGTCAAGAGCGTGTCCCGTACCCCAGCAGAAGCAGGAGGTTACTGGGTTTAACTGGCGGCCTCGGTCCCATCCACACATTCTCTGCTGTCACTCTGCAAACTGTAATTTTCACATTCCGGCATTTTCCGCATTTCATTTTTTTTCATCCCCCCCAACCCTCCCTCTCTGAAAGGCCTCCTTTTCCTAGAAACCAATTTGGCGGGGGGCTGGCCAGAGGTACTGGACCCAGACCCACTGTCTGCGTTCCTCAGCGGTGCTGGTGGTGGCGGCGGTGGTGAGGAGCTAATGCTGCGTTGGGAAGCGGGATTCATTCGGGGATGATGCCGGAGTAAGGGAATGATGCCGGAATAAGGGAATGATGCCGGAGTAAGGGGATGATGCCGGAGTAAGGGGATGATGCCGGAGTAAGGGAATGTCGAGGCTGCCGAGAGACCTGGCCCTGTGTACGTACTACAAGTCACAGGAGTCATTCCTGTAATGGCTGTCTATATGCACAATATCAGATGTTATATATGCACGATAACATATATATATATACATATATATATATATATATATATATATATATATATATATATATATATATATATATATATGTTATATATGCGTGATAACACTGTCTATGCAAGGCAGACTCTCACATACACCCTCACTCTCACTCTTATGGGCATACACAGTTCCACTCAAAGACACACATACACTGTCTCTGTACTGTCACTGACTCACTCACAAACACACACTCATACACATGCACATGCACTTTTGCCTCTACTAATCTCTCTCAGGCACCCTCCTACACACCCACACAAAGTTCTTGTTGGAATGAATGAACACAAAGGTGTATTAACAGGAATGAATGAACACAAAGGTGTATTAACAGTTCTTACTGGAATTGACACGTTTCACGGGTGCGGTTGCGCGGGCTCCGTTGGTGATGGCGCCCTTCTTGGCCTGGTTCTTGTCCACCTTCTGCTTGGAGGCCGTCCCGTTGGTGGCCAGGCCCTTCTTCCCCTTCAGCTGTCGGTAAGAAAACAGAGAAAATACTGTAAATAACTAAATAAATCAAAACCAGAACCTCAGTCTCCACTCTCAGCCACTCATGAGATCTCGGACAATCTCTGGTTCTGCTGCCATGCTGAACGTGCTCTTTGATCAGAGCCCCGCGGAGCCTGGCCCACAGGCTTCTTTCCTTCCCGCCATCTCACCGTCTCCCACTTGATCTACCATCGGGCCGCGTCTCCGCACAGCGCTGGCAATGCGTCCTCACTTCGACATTAATCAAAACTGATTTTCCACTGGCAATCCATCACTGTACATCTTTGGATTCTTTGTGTCCTGTACCTAGTGTGCATGTGTGTGTGTGTGTGTGCGTGCGTGTGTGTGTGTGTGTGTGTGTGTGTGTGTGTGTGTGTGTGTGTGTGTGTGTGTGTGTGTGTGTGCATGTGAGTGTGTGTGTGCATGTGAGTGTGTGTGTGTGTGTGTGTGTGCATGTGAGTGTGTGCATTTGTGTGTGTGCATGTGTGTGTGTGTGTGTGTGTGTGTGTGTGTGTGTGTGTGTGTGTGTGTGTGTGTGTGTGTGTGTGTAAGTGTGTGCCTGTGTACACACAGCTCTCTGTAATCCAGGCCAAAGTGGACTTCAGTTTGCATTCGAGCACTTCAAACAGAGCCGGGTGTTATTAACCGTAGCCGGCCGGAGTGAGTGGAAAATTGCGAGTGGTGCATTATGGGAGATGACGTCTGGCTGGCCGCGCCGGCGTGAGTTAGACGCCGCTGGACTGCTGGAGTGAGCTGGGCCCCCCCCCCCCCCCATGCTCCTGAGCGCTCGTTGCCGTGGCGCTACTGCCTGACTGCTTGCTTGTGGGGTAATGGAGCTCAATGAGGCCTGCAGCGTTCAGCTCCAATTACCTCCGCTGAGCGCATTAAGCCCCTACTGATGCCTACCGGCCTGGCTGCAGCCGCACCGCACGCCGCTAAAGGATTACGGTCCTGCTTCAGAGCGAGAGCCTGTGACACATGCACGCACACACCCACACACACACACACACAAGTATAAGTATGCACTCACACACGCATGCACTCTGTTTGGTACATCAAAGGTTCTCCTCAAAGCCACAAATGTAAACCCCCTGCATGTTAGCTTATGGCCCGAGCTTTTGTGAGCTCCCTCTCAAATATATGTGGCGCTCACATGCATTTAAGTTTTCAATAAAATCTTTATAGGTGCTTTACAAATATAATTGTAGGCATACCCAAATTATGACCCCTGGGGAGTGACACACACACACACACACCCACACTCTCTTTCTCTCTATCCCTCTCTTACATGCAGATTCTCTCTCTCTCACACACAGACACACACACACTCACATGCGCACACACACACACACACACACACACACACACACACACACACACACACACACACACACACACACACACACACACACACACACAGACACACAGACACACACACACACACACACACACACACACACACACACACATGAAAAACAGTGGTCCTCCACAAAGGTCCTGGGTGGTCTAGCTGTAGCCGGATGGATATGAAGCCCTTCCTTATGAACAAGGCTTGATAAAGTGAGGCAACCACCAACCCGCCAGCAGGAAGGTCACATATGCTCAGCCTCAAAAAATTATGTTTCACACACAGACTTCACCAGACCAGGACATAACGGCACTCGGCTCCTGTTTTATGACCGTGCTAAATCATTAAAAGAACCTTGTCTGTAGTACATGCGCTGCGGCTAGCCGCAACAACCTTAGCCAAACAAAAGGGTGAGAGCAGGCTACTAAGAGCTAGCCTGACTCCTTGGGTGGCCCAGGGAGAATTACAGTTAATGGTGTTCCAGTTGTAAAAAGTGAAAAGCAGGGTATCCAACACATCAACTCTGGTCTTCATTTCTCTGAGTGTCTGAAAAAACTGAGGATACAGCAGGAGGCTTAAGGGAAAAGAAGCAGAACTCTAGCATTAGCGTTAGCAGTAGGTAGAAAACAGAGGTGAAAAAGAGTGTTTACATGCACGCTTTCAGAAACTCACAGCACTGCATGCCAGTGTACGGCTTGCCATCATGTTGTTATGCCAAGATTGTTTGCAGCAAAGCTCCGAGACAGAATATAAGACAGTTATCTTCCTATAATCATTCTTATAATCAGATAGATAGTTTGATTAATCCAAAGGGAAATTTAGTCTAAATAAATGCAGTGTTGTGAGTTCCAAACGCCACTGACACGGGTAAACGCTGCGCTACACACAGAGAGGAGAGGTTAGTCACCTGGGAGGGAGAATTAGCGTTAGTGGGCGAGGAAGAGAGTGCTTTAGAGGACACTGGGGTTTTGTAGTGGCCTGCCGAGGAGGAGGAGGAAGGTGAGGCAGTGCGGCCGGTTTTGATTTTGGGTGGGTAGCGCGCCGCCAGCTTGGGCGAGGGCATGTTCTCGTACAGCTCGAGCTCGGCGTTCTCGTAGTGCACCTCCTCCTTCAGGCTGCGCCCCCCGGTGGCCGGGGTAGAGTACAGGCCGGGGACCTTCAGAGGGCCAGACCAACGCAGGCATGCAGGGAAGAGAAGAGAAGAGGAGAGAAGAGGGGAGAATAGAAGAGTGGGGGGGAGAATAGAGGAGAGGAGAGGAGAAGAGGGGGCAGAGGAGAGAAGAGGAGAGAGGAGAAAAGAAGGGGGGAGAATAGAAGAGAGGAGAGAGGAGAAGAGGAGAGGACAAAAGAGGAGAGAAAAGAAAAGAAGAGAAGCCCAATCATAGAAAATGAGTTAGAAGAGGAGAAGAGTTAATGTAATACATACATAAACAAAAAGCAGGGCAGTCCCTGAAGAGGATTACTTGTTATTAGAAACAGCTGAATCAACAGTTGAAATAATTATTGGGAAAACAACATGCAATCACACATAGAGAGAGAGAGAGAGAGAGAGAAAGAGAAAGAGAGAGAAAGAGAGACCTCCAGAAGCAAGCCATCCTTTAAAGCATCCAGCTGTTCAGACAGACAGAAATGAATAAGGACAAACTAAGTAAACTCCCTGGTGAAGCAAACAAAGTCAACTCCTTGGCTTCCTTATTCAAACACGCACACATACAGTACACACACACAGTGATTACACAATTTTAAGTGTGTGTGCCTGTCTCTGTATCCATGTTACTGCTTGCATGTGTGTGTGTGTGGGCACACTATGTGGGTATTTTTGTGTGTGTGTGTGTGTGTGTGCACTATGTGTGTGTTTATTGTGTGTGTGTGCACTATGTGGGTGTTTATTGTGTGTGTGTGCTCACTATGTGGGTGTTTATTGTGTGTGTGTGCACTATGTGGGTGTTTATTGTGTGTGTGTGCACTATGTGGGTGTTTATTGTGTGTGTGTGTGCACACTATGTGGGTGTTTATTGTGTGTGTGTGTGCACACTATGTGGGTGTTTATTGTGTGTGTGTGCACTATGTGGGTGTTTATTGTGTGTGTGTGTGCACACTATGTGGGTGTTTATTGTGTGTGTCCATACATATGAGTGTGAGTAATAGAAAGCAAAGGACTGAATGAGAGAGAGAGACAAAGGATTGTGGACAAACCCGGTTTACTGGCTTTGACTCATTCAGTGTGTATTATGAGTGGTCATTTAACATGTTCTGTATATGTATGTGTGTGTGTGTGTGCGCGCGTGTGTGTGTGCGTGTGTGTGTGTGTGAAAGAGAGAGAGAGAGAGAGAGAGAGAGAAAGAGAGAGGATTGTGGACCATACCGTTCCGTTAATACAGGGCACGTCATCATAGTGCAGAGCGACTCCAGAGGGGCAAGCGTAGCCGTTGACCGGATTGTCCAGATAGGGGTTGGGCGACACGGCACGCTTACTGGTGAAGCTACGAGAGGGCCAGGAGGACAGAGATTAGGGGACAAAGACAAACAAACAATGCCATTATTCAAGCCCATGATGGTATCAAAACAGCTAGCATTAGCAGCATCTACTATCCAATGCTAGCAAGAACCTGATGTACCTGAAATGCATGAACAATGCATTTCAGATCTACAGCAATATCATCCAAATGAGGTGAGGATTCAGACCAAATCTGAACAGTGAATACGATCCATTTCAATCATTTCTGCAGTTATGAAAGAAGGAACAATAAAAGCCACAAGTGATACATTGCACATATTTGACTGAAGAGGATTGGTCAAGGTCTCTGAAGGAATACTAAAAAACAACCTTAGAAAGCGCCTCGAACAAAAGCCAAGTAAAACTGTAATCAAGGTTTACGTCAGTTCTTGTGCGGGTAACTTTTCTTCACGACTGTTTGCTGAAGCACTAATTCACACAAATCGCTCAGCGTCTTAGACCAGCTCAATGACTGGAGCATTAAATGCAGTGACGCAATATTAGAGGTATCACTCACAACAGCTGTCAGCCCGTAACCCACTAGAACCACACAGTGCGCTACCAGCAACTGATCCATTACTGTCTATCATCAGGAACCATTTTCCAAAACGAGTCAGGGTTGGAGAAGGTTGAGAGGTCCTGGTTTAGTTCCTGTGTAAACGGATGGAGGCTGCCAGAACTTACCAGAAGGACTGCTTGGCCAGCTGGATGACGTTAGCTGTGGTCTCTACGTCGATGTAGTCATAGTGCAGGGCAGCAGGGTCTGTGGTGGAACCCGTCTCAGCAAGCAAGACGCCCAACCAGCGACCCATGCTCTCTGAAGAGGAGGCCTGAACAGAGAGGGAGAGAGAGAGAGAGAGGGAAAGGGAGAGAGAGAGAGGGAGAGAGAGAGAGAGAGAGAAGGAAAGGGAGAGAGAGAGAGAGAGAGAGAGAGAGAGAGAGATGAAGAAAGAAGATAATAACACAATTCTGATGGTGTATGCTCATTCATCACCCGTGGACAAACAAATTACCAAAGTTCCCCACAAAAGCCTTCTCCAGCATGACTAAACCTCCATTAAAACATCCCCCTTTCAGTCCACGTCTCCTACACTCATTCATCTCTCGGAGAGGAAACTCTCCCACCTCTTTCTGCCTGGCATCACACTCGTCTGCACCCACACCCACACTCGTCCTCCACCATCTCTGTTCCTCCCTCGTTCCTGTCTTCTCTTCTCTCATCCATCGTTTTCTCTGTCCTCCAGCACCACCATATTCTCATTCATATTCGCTACCACCTTATCTTCTCCTCCGCTTTCTGTCTGAAGTTGATAAATGACACGGTGGACTTTACCACTGTCTGGGGCTCGTATGAGTTCTGTGAAGACGGAGAGGAAAGGCCACTAGCTTTTAAAATGTGGAACAGCGGGGGCCTGCCAGCCTTGGACTGCTGTTTTCTATTCAATCTGAGGGCCTGAGAGGTTGTCTGTGTTGGATGCTTTTATGTATTATGTGCAGTAATGTAAGAGCTTGCACATGGGTTAAATGAATAAGTGCTTTACACCTCTCCCCCCTCTTTGTTTCTTTTGTTCATTCTCTCTCTCTCTCTGTCTCTCTCCCCCTCTTCTGATTCTCTCCCTCATCTCCAATCTAACCGCTCTCATTCTCCTACTTCCTGTCTCTCTCTCTCTCTCTCTCTCTCTCTCTCTCTCTCTCTCTCTCTCTCTCTCTCTCTCTCTCTCTCTCTCTCATCCACTCATCCCTCCATCTCTCTCCCTCTGTCTGTCCCCCTCTTCTGATTCTCTCTCTCATCTCTTATCTTACCCCCTCTCATTCTCCCTGCCCCCCCTCCCTCTCTCTCATCCCACTTATCCATCCCTCCATCCCACTCATCCCTCCATTCCTGCTCACCTCCAGCACGGCCACCTCCTGGCCGTTGCGCAGCAGGCGGAAGGCGAAGGGGTGCTTGGAGTCCAGGCCGGGGATGACCTCGCAGCCACGCAGGGGCAGCGCGGCGATGTGGCTCTTCAGGTCCGTCCGGTCCTTGTGCAGCAGCAGCTGGTTGTCCCGCAGCTGACACCAGCGCTCCCGCCAGCGGTTATTGGACAGCACGTTCAGGTAGCCTGTCAATCAAGAGGTGGTGGGCCAATCAGTGGGCGGTAGAGGGTGGATTAGGGACAGACTAATTGAGGTGATGCCCGATGAATATTCTTTAATGTCTTTGTGGTGCCGGCTAATCTAGATAGCATATTCAGGTTAATCATAATCAGGTTAATAGCATAATCAGGTATGATTCAGTTTGCGGAGGTTTGGGTAGCATAAATAGTAGAGTTCTCTCAACATCATTGTGTGTGTGTGTGTGTGTGTGTGTGTGTGTGTGTGTGTGTGTGTGTGTGTGCATGTGCGTGCTTGGGGGGAAGACACACAGTAGTCTCATGTGACTATTCTAGAATATTCCCTTACCGCATGTTGGAACGTCTTCCTCAGCGGAGGAGGTTTGTTCATCAGTAGACGGCTTCTTTTTGCCCAGGCCGATGATCTTTGTGATCTTCTTTCCCGCTACTTTACCCACAGTGCCTTTCTGCTCTGACTTGGAGTTCTTCTTCCCTTTGGCTGTGTGTCAGAAAGAAACAAAAAGAGAAACCAGAGAGAGAGAGATCGTGAGACTGTGCTATCCTAGACCCAAATCAAGCAACATGTATTGGATACTGTGTAAACCTGTACAAAACAATAAAAAAAACAAGCCCAAAATCAGGTTCAGATATACTGTAGATTGAAACAATGCTATTAAAAATTGTCAATTTAATGCAAACTATGATACAGTATTTAGCTAGAGTACCATACTTTGACACAGAAATGGATTTGAGCACATAATGACTGTGCACATTCCAAAAACAACTCAGAGGATAAATGACATTGTAAGAGAGAGGGAGAGGGGGAGAGAGAGAGAGGGAGAAAGGGAAAGAAAGATAATTTTCTTTCTGTCTGTGCAAAAGAGCACAGGGAAAAATAGGCATTTCTTCTTGGAGCTGTTTGGATAGTGTGGTCTGTGGGCAGAGTAGTTCAGTGGTGCAGAGCATCTCTGCAAAATGAGTCAAGAGAAAAGAAAAGAAAAAAGAGACAGAGGAGAGAATGACAGACGATGAGAGAGAGAGAGAGAGGGAGAGAGAGAGAGAATGTCGAGTAAGGATGAGAAAATGTATGAGATGACCGTTCCACTACTTAAGGGGTAGAACTGAACTTGTTTCGGCTGGTGCAATAGAAGCAACCATTATGAAACCATTATGCAATTCCCACACTTGTAAAATAATCCCATTTTTCTCTGACTGAGCATCCCCCACAAAAATCACACACACACACACACACACACACACACACACACACACACACACACACACACACACACACACACACACACACACACACACACACACGCATACATATACATACACAACATGGGCATATATAAGCGTATATATATAAGTACTGTATGTACATCCTTCTCTATGGGAATTCAACCAAATAGTCATGTGTCGAGCATAAATTAGTATTCTATGTTGGACCAGGAGACAAGTCTGGAAACAGGCATGACTTCCTGTTTAGTAGGGAACAAATTGAGTTGGACTGATAGGATGATGGGACAATCTAGTTAGGCTTGAGACAGCATGCGTGGCCAGGACAGACAGACAGACAGACAGAGAGAGAGAGAGAGAGAGAGAGAGAGAGAGAGAGAGAGAGAGAGAGCGGAGGATGGACAGCCTCAAACTAAACTCAATAGAGCCGAGTTAAGAGACTGGCTCACTGCACAAGATCAGCGATGGAATTCCCCCGCACACTGCTCCATATAACCCAATGACCAGAGTAGAGAGGGAGAGAGAGAGAGAGAGAGGGAAGAAGGGAGAGAGAAAGAGAGAAGAGTGGGGGGGCATAAGACCAAAATTCCCCTTCAGTGATGTCATATTACAGCTAAGCTAAGAGCTTCTGAGGAGAGAAACAGGGAGAGATAGAGAGAAAACAGACTCACGCACACAGAGAGAGCGGGAGAGAGAAAGAGAGAGAGAGAGATAGAGAAACAAAGAGAACAGACACATGCACACACAAACGTGCAAAACCCACGTATGGTGACTGGTCTTCCCCGGCCTGAGACCTGACCACATTTGTGTCCTAAACCTCTTTTACACACACACAGAAACATACACATGCACACAGACACAAATACACACACACACACACACACACACACACACACACCCGGCCATATTTGCACACCTAAGCCCCCTTTCCTTTCCCATGATGCCACCCCATCGTCGGCGCCTCGTCCTGGAAACCAGAGCCACACATGTTAAAGCACTTTCTCCCTCAGCCCCGCCGCACCATCATTATATTCTCTCCTCTTCTCTTCCCCCTCTTCCCCCCTCTTTCATTAGCGGAGGGGAAAGTCCTGTGATCAGCCTAATTTCATTCCACAGCATCTACTGAACCTGAGACGCCTTTACTCGTGCTGGAAGGAATGTGACACGTTTGATTAATCTGCAATTTCAAACTCTTTTTAAAAAAAGAAAAATCACGGCGCCTCCTGTTCAGTAAGCTCACGTTCTCTTCTCATGGGGGAGAGAGAGAGAGAGAGAGAGAGAGAGAGAGAGAGAGAGAGAGAGAGAGAGAGAGGCAGGGTATGGCACGAGGTTCACAGATGTTTAGGTGGGTTGAAAGAAGATATCAATCTGGTTCATTTCCAGAGGTGGTCGGTCAAGTCAAAGTGACCACAGAGTGAAACACCTGGGGTGAGTGCTCC
>NW_027468640.1:28626811-28629311 GCF_046254945.1 Alosa pseudoharengus
AACATGGAGTTACTGAACAGCAGAGGCAGCACAGTGGCAACATGACAGCGCAAGCATTAGCAGGGGGTGCCCAGCGCTAACGCTAATGCGGAGGCTAACACACAACACAAGCGTCTCGCTCACCAGCCCCGGCTCACGGAGTGAGAGCGAGTGAGGAGGAGGAAGAGGAGGAGGAAGAGGAGAGAACACATGGCTGGTGCTTCGCTAGGCCTGTGTGCAGGAAAAGAGCAGAGGGATATCGGTTACTGCAAGAGGTCAAGTTGAAAAGGATACGGCACAGTTGGACATCTGGATGGAAGGAGAATAGGATGGAAAAAAGGAAGAATGAAATAGGGGAACAAAGAGAGAAAGACAGAGAGAAAGAACAAAAAAAAAAACAGAAAGAAAGAAAGAAAAACGAGCAAGGCACAGAGTGTCTCAAACAAATAGCTGGCATTTAGATGGCTAATCACCAGAAATCGCTAATGCGGCTACGTAAGCCCTCAGCTCTTTCCACACACTCAATTTAGCCGTTCGCTAAAGTCCTCCTGCGCTATTTCTTCCATTGTTAGCAAGAGAGGCCCCCCTGGACCTGCAGGTTAATAATCCATTTGATGGCTTTCACATGTAATCTCCAACTCCCCATTTTAAGGGCCGCTCAAAAGGGTGATTATTGCTGAGGTTAGCTCACAAGCGTTTCACCTCCAAAAGTGTGTAGGAAAAGAATACAACTGTGCCGGCGTCCTAGCAACTCTACCTCCAAACACAGGGCCACACACCCATCCATATGCACATAATCACATGCACTCGGCGCATTTCCAAGCCTAGTTACACACTCTGAGACTTTTGGGGTGGAGGTATATGAAGAGTGTGTTTTTGGAGCAGTAACTGTATGTGTGTGTGTGTGTGTGTGTGTGACTGTGTGTGACTGTGTGTGTGTGTGTGTGTGTGTTTTAGGTGTGAGTAGGCCTGGCTAACACTACTCTCACCCAGTAGAGAGGGCCCAGAGACAGCATGGAGAGAGACCCGGCTCACCCGTGGGTGGACAGGGTTTGTTGGTCATCTCAAGGGAGCGTTTAGCGTTTCAGTGTGTCTTGGAGACGCTAGGTACCTGGCTAAATACTGCAGCGTTGCATATCTGCACGAAATCACACACACACACACGCACACATGCACATGTTCCACTCTCTAAACAACAGTCACAGCTGCTGCTGCTCTCCTTCCTCTCCTGTTCCGTGTCAGCAGGCGCGAGTGTGTGTGTGTGTGTGTGTGTGTGTGTGTGTGTGTGTGTGTGTGTGTGTGTGTGTGTGTGTACATGTGTCTACAGTTGACTGCCTTGCAGGTATTTCTTGAGCTGGTGGAACAAGTGGACCAATAAACAAATGTACAATTAAAATTCATGGAACAGGGAATCAAGTGAGGAAAAGGTCCAACTTTCCCTCTCTCTCTCTCTCTCTCTCTCTCTCTCTCTTTCTCTCTTCCTCAGGGCCTCCATGCCCATCTCTCCTCATAAACACCATTGCTTATTGCAGGCAGAAATACACCAGTGACTCTCTGGTACTTCCATCAGCCGTCAAAACTTCCTCACCAAGGTTAGCACGTGGTCCTGGGCTAGGGCTACCAGGGCTAATATAAAAGATAAGACTTCAGCTACTGCGCTCACATCACATCACATCACCCTCTGTGGGTTCTTGGAGGAAGAGTCTTGGTGGGGAAGAAAGGAATTTTACCCTCACTTGGTCATACTGAAAAACATCAAGTGAAAAAACACACAATGGTTTTGCAAAAATAATCAACAATAGTCGGAAGTATTTTATAGAAAAAAAGCACAGTTCTTCAGGACAGGACTTTGAACTCTTACATAAACATACTTCTCTCCCTTTCATTTTATAAAGGTAACAAGACAGCATGAAAGGGGAGTGAATGTTATGAAAACAGCAAGACTGGGGATCCACAGCTTTCCTGAACGCCACCCACACACGCACCACCACCCACTCCGCCACCCCCCACCCGCCTTTCTCAAGACAACTTCTGTGGAATACTGTAGGCGTTCGCCGACACTAACTGAAACATTCTGACCTCAAGCTCAAGGGCTCTCCACACTCCAGCTGGAGAACTTGTCAGTGATGGGTTCCCCTCCCCACGGAGTTGGACCATCTGATGGGTCACGGCTTCCCAGACACACGGCTCAGCTTCCGCAGATAAATGTCTGCTTCTCCGGCTGATTTGACGTGACTAACCAACCACATGCTCTTCTGAACCCATACTCCCCGTCCCACCCCAGTCCCCATAACTTCTACTCAGCATGCTGGGGAACTCTGAGATTTCAGCACTTCAGTTACAGAGAAAAGCACTTAGAGTAAATCATTATCACCGAGTGCAAATATTTCCCATGATTCAGACAAAGAGTTTGCTTTTCTAAAAAGTGGGCGAAAGGCTACATGTACCATCAGCACCACTCTAATCGTGGGTTGTACCCCTTGTGATATTGTATGTATGTTTGTGTAATGTATGGACAGGT
>NW_027468640.1:28634311-28636811 GCF_046254945.1 Alosa pseudoharengus
AAGCATGTGGACTATGCTGGCATTAACTTTGTGCCTGAGCCGGCAAGTCTCAATATGCAACGCAATGCTATAAATGTTAATACAAGCTCACACTTGCCGCATCATAGCCCAACTGTGTTGGAGGGCTAAGCATACAACAAAAATAAAGTTTGGTGCAGCACAGAGATTCCAGGAGTACTTATCCGCCACCCGGATTGTGGTCGAAACAGTTCCCAGGTCAGCTGTGACCTGGGCCACTCCTCCAGAGACCAGGGAATTATGGGAGTTGTAGTTGCTGAGGTGGCTGTTGGCCTGTGTGAACTTGCACGTGTACCTTCTCAGAGAACAGGGACTGATATTGGCAAGACAGCGGTGACAACAAAACACAAACACACACAGACGTTGGGAGAAGGAACGGTTTGGCGAGGTTTCTCTGTGACGTGACGTGTCGTGGCGGGTCATGGATAGCCTGCGTGATTTTGTCTTCATCAGGCCCCACGTCACCACAGCACTGGGCTCTCACGTGTTAAGGACCCCAATTAAAGAGTGTGCGAATGTTTTTTCGACAAACTGAGATTAATTGGCCTTTAGTTGTCAGCACTGCCTGAACCTCTCTCTCTCTCTCTCTCACTGCCTCTCTCTCTCTCCCTCTTTATTTTCCAATCTCTCTCTTCCTCTCTTTCTTCCCTTCTCACTCTCTCTCTCTCTCTCTCTCTCTCTCTCTCTCTCTCTCTCTCCCTCTCTCTCCATTACTCTGTCTGCCAAGCTTTCCACAGGCGACATCGTTAAAAACTCTTCAGTTCGGCAGCAGCAGTATATACACACACACACACACACACACACACACACAGACCTATACACACACATAACCTCATTCCACCAATCTCCAGCATCAATCTGTAAGCTAAAAAACTTATCACATTTCCTCTTAGGGATACACTCAGCCTTTAATGAGGTCACAGTTTGGCTGGGGTCCTTACAGCCACCCGCACCCCCCTCTTGACAAAACGACACACTACACTCCCAAGACGCAGAGAACAAAACCCTGCACTTTGTGAGGAAACAGGAATCAAGATGGAGGCATAAAATATATTTACACTGTCTTGTAACCTGGCAGGTCAAACAATAGGTGGCATTCCCCACCATCCTCTGTGGCACCTTGCCTATATCCCTTCCCATGCCCACTAAAACCGCTGACTGGGCATCAAGAGGCACTAGGGGCACCGAGTCTAGGGGCATTGCGTGTGACGGCGTGTGTTGACGTTGGGTGTGTGTACTGTGCAAGCAAAACACACACACACACACACACACACACACACACACACACACACACACACACACACACACACACACACACACCCCTCCACCACCTTCTTCATCAGTGCTGGCGTTTGATCATTTCCTTCACCAGCGTATTAGGAACAATAACAACATTAATTCCACTCAAGGGTGGATTGCCGCTACGGCGCCCCGCATTCTTGTGCGAACGCCCCTCACGCTAGACTGATCAGAGGAACAAATTGTGGGCCGTTTACAGGAGGCAGTGACCTGAGATTCTCAGTTCAAGTTGGAAACAACCGTGCTTAAAAACACAGTGGAAAAAACACACTCTCGCATACACACACACACACACACACACACACACACACACACACACACACACACACACACACAAACACACACACACACACACAAACACAAACACACATAAACCATGTGCAAAATACCTCAGTTTTAGCTCATCGTGAAAATAAACAAACGTGAAGGAGCAACAGGACAGACTGATGAGAGCGTCATCGGAATGGGCCAAGACCATCCAAATGAGAAATAAAAAAAAATACAAACACACCAATACAAACTACAAGATCTGAACCATCTTGCGTCTCGAGTGCGTTTCACTCTCCTGATCACCTGATGAGCAGATAAACATGACAAACAGCAGTGACGGATCCCTCCAGCCAGGTGCAGGTGAGTCTGAGCATCGTGTAAACCATGTCTCTAGGTGTTTGTTTCTAGTTTTGTACTGTGATGTTTTGAGACCTGATGACCTGAGTCAAATACAGTAACTCATAGTTCACTGATAAACATACATGGCCTCAGCACACTTCATTCCTCACTACCAACTCCTGGTGCCCATTTTCAAACTCTGAACTGCTAACCAGACGCTACATTTGAATGTCCCTACTTAAGTCCTACGTGCAAGCGAGCAAGAGATGTATTCACTCAGGAAATTTGTTTCTGGAAAAAAAGTAATCTTTTGTATGGTGTGTATCTACCTGTATGGTGTGCTATAC
Source organism: Alosa pseudoharengus (assembly GCF_046254945.1). Classification (NCBI taxonomy): domain Eukaryota; kingdom Metazoa; phylum Chordata; class Actinopteri; order Clupeiformes; family Clupeidae; genus Alosa; species Alosa pseudoharengus. Next base: position 28,636,585 of record NW_027468640.1, read on the forward strand.
ATCCATCTAGCATGTGTATGTGTATTGTGGCAGACCATATTGAATCCACTATTCACCACAGAATTTCTCCTAGACTTCAGCTAGCTTAAACATAACACACATAATAGTGTCCATTACTCTTTCAGATAGCATAATATTTGAATAGTGTTTTAATGCACTGAAATCCTTAAATGTGTGAATGTAAGAGATGACCCACAAACACACAGGATCTTTTTTTTCCTGTTTTG
>NW_027468640.1:28649311-28669311 GCF_046254945.1 Alosa pseudoharengus
TGCCATCCAGACTAAACACACTGACTGGAGGTGTGTGAGAAAATCCAGATCTCTGTCTAACACACACACACACACACACACTCCTACACACATTCACCCCCCCATACACACACACACACACACAGACACACATTCACTCACATACACACAATTCCTCTCTCCCTCCCTCTCCCAACTCACACATGAGAGTGAGACTTTTCTGTCATCATATGTGGGCAAGCTTAGTAACTGACGGCTAAGGGTTGACTTAGTGGTCAAAGTCACACACAGCACAAGAGCATCATACTAGAACTGGCTTCATATAGCACAATGTCCCTTTACAAACACCCCTCCCCCAAACACACACACACAGTCGTGTGTTAGTTCGTGTTTGTGCCCTGAAGGCAAGTCCAGTAAAAATGTGACTGGCAAGTTCATTCCTACTATCACACCTTCATTTCAGCTATTACACACACACACACACACACACACACAAACACAGAAGAATGTGCCATAAGCGATAAGGGCAGGTGTGTGTAAGTTCCCGCATATCAACTCAGGTGAAATCAAAGCCTCACACCGCCAAATTCTACCTCTGCCCCTCTCTCTCTCACACACACACACACACACACACACACACACACACACACACACACACACACACACACACACACACACACACACACACACACGCTGACCTTGGCCTTCTCTGTCCCTTGGCCAGCAGCTGGAATCACACTAATGCTCTGTTATTAGGCTAATGACAGGCTGCAAACAGATGCCGCTCCACTGCTCCGCAGAGCAAAAGCAAAAGCACAGGCAGCGGCAGCGGCGGCACCGCGAATAATCCCAACCATGCCCGGCACCGCGCCAAACCCACCAGCATCAGGGCTGCAGAGGACAGGGGGAACAAGAGAGGGACAGAGAGAGAGAGAGAGAGAGAGGGAGAGAGAGAGAGAGAGAGAGAGAGAGAGAGGTGGAGCATGAGTGTAGGGAATGGCAGTAGAATGTTGAGGACAGCAGAACTTTGTTTGGAAAAACCCCACAGAGAGAAAGAGAAAGTTGAGGATACAGTCAGAGTGGGACAGCGATGGTGGATGGGTGCAAATAGAAGTCAAGGAGAGGACGAGAGGCAGGCGGCTCTTTCTCTTTCTGCTGTAGTGATCAGAGTCTGGGGGAGGGGGGGTTAAGGGGTCTGGTAGTGAGAGCACATCAGTAAGGAGATAATTAGAGAGAGTCAACCCCCAAAACCACACCGGGAATGAGGGAGACGAATGCAGAGGAGGAGAGGAGAGGAGGAGGAGAAGAGGAGAGGAGAAGAGTGGAGGGTTAGGGGTTAGGGGGCAGTGTGGGATGGGATGGGTGGGGAGGGGAGCTCTGTGGTTTCAGAGCCGAGCTTTTTTGGATGTTCTTTCTGGGAGACGGGGAGAGACTTTGTGGTGCCTGTGACGAGCGTGCCGTGTGTGTGTGTGTGTGCGTGTGTGTGTGTGTGGGGCTGAGGGGACTGGGAATCTCATTGGGGCTCTGGAGCGCCGAGGCCTTGGTGTTGTGGGTTGGCCCTGGTGCAGGGTGCTGGGAGCTGGAGTGATTGGGGCCTGCACATCAAGACGCTGCTCCTCTAGGACAAATAATCAGCGCGCCACTAAAACAACATGGCACCACCTCATTACTGCACACAGACAGCCAGGCAGGCCAGAGCGCCGGGTCCTAGTGTCCTCAGCAGAATACGCCTGGCTCATTAAAACCTGTCAGTGAGACTAGATTCAGCTCACTTCCATGGCTGCACGCTTCACACTTGTGGCGTTTTTTTCCCCCCTCTCTGCTGGAAACACTTTTACGCAAGCCTCTCTGAACTTTCAACTAACTTTTCTTTCTAATGTGATGATGGCTATTCACTCGCAGGTTCTGGAATCTGCTCTGCTGAAATAAAGTCTGTGAGCGAGTCGACGTCTCAGTTGACGAGCGAGCTGAACTGTAAATGGGAAGGAATGGGACCCAGGCGAGAGAGAGGCAGAGACACTGGGCCAGATGTTGGTGAGGTCTCTGGTCGGGTCTGGTCTGCGCTCCTCGGCTGCTGGATGGGGAAGAGGAGGAAGGAAGAGTGATGCGTCTGAGGGGGCCAGCCCACCTAACCGCGCACTGACAGCATGATAACAGACACGCAAAAACCCAGAGACGAGCACCAGCCCATAGCAGAGGGAGAGAGGGGGAGAGAGGCAGTGATATTACATGTGCACGTGTGTGTGTGTGTGTGTGTGTGTGTGTGTGTGTGTGTGTGTGTGTGTGTGTGTGTGTGAGAAAGACAGAGACGGCAATGGTAATACATGTGCATCTGTGTGTGTGTGTGTATGTGTGTCTGTGTGTGTGTGTGTGTGTGTGTGTGTGTGTGTGTGTGTGTGTGTGTGTGTGTGTGTGAGTGCCTATATGTGGGAGAGCCCAGATGAAGTAGTGGGTAGAAAGCATATGTGAGCTGGAGAGGCACACAGATAAGAGGCATGGGGATGGGGGGCCGGGCGTTCTAAAGGAGGGGCCATCCGGTGCCAGGTCTCTCAAACTTGAATTCTGGACACGCGCCAAGAGCTCTGATCCTGCGCTCAAAGGACCCTGTCATCTGACAAGCAGTCTGAGGGGCACCCCTTTGATGATACGCTTGTTGCCTCAACGAGCTCGTCCGAGTGTAAAACCTCATCTTCAAAACACACAACCCCAGGCCTCCAACACAGATGTGCTCCAACGAATACAAACCGATTTGGTTTCCATATTCTGCTCCAGAAGCTCATCTGATAGAGCAAGGTGCATCTAGTTCATGTGAGCAACAACCAATAGGAAACAGATAATGATAAAAAAAAAATACATATCTGCACTACGCTGTAGGTCGATTTGGAGAACAGCATATACACATACTGCCAAATGGGTACATACACAGGTTTTATGGAAATATTATATTTTTCACTAAATGCATCGCTGGAAACCTGGCCAGTCTGAGAAGATGCTTTGTTTACATTTGGGCTGCTTTCGAGGAATTCCAGTACTGTTTTGGTGATCCTAAAAATCAGGGATGTACCTCCCTCGATGCCAGATGGAACCCCCCCCCTCCCCCTCCCCATCCTGATCCTCTTATAGGTATGGGGGAGGGGGTAAGCCTATTGGGGCATACAAAAGGAAGGGAGGGGGGGGTCTCATCAGCCCAAATTAAGCAAAACATTGGCACGTGCCTTAACATACCTCCACACTATAGACAGAATTAGCAGACTGATTCTCATAGGCTTACTTCTCGTGTTTATAGTATATAATTACAGTGTAAGGCATCAAAGGTGTTTTGCATGTTATGTGTCCGATAACATGAGCAAACCCAGATAGGCCCAGTTATTACACATACATTTTACATACATGATTTACATTTTACATTCCTATGGCTGCTGGTTTAAACAAGTGAACAATTCAGTCCTCTTTTTCATGCCAGTATTATTTCACTACTACTTGTACATGACAGTGGCACCACAGCCTATGCTCGAGTGACAAAATAATGCTTTTAACACAACGACACAGAAAAGGACAGCGAATTGAGGAAGATGGTACATTAGTTAACATTGTTGTTTTAACATGGTTGTTATTTATTATTGATGGAACAGATAGTTGTAAAGGTAAACAGTGTTGAATAACAACACTAGCAGTATGCTCAAGCTCCCTGACACTCAATATCAGCATTTGGAGATGCAGTCGCAGCATTGTGACATCCAAGTCTTTTTTTTCTTCTGTGCACTGGTGAGGGGCCAAGAAGGGAACCCCCAAACACTCCAGCCCACGCCCACCAATCCGAGACGAGGAAGCGGCCCGGGCACCAAGGGTGCCGTGCCCACATCAATCAGCCCCTTCAAATGGAGCGCCAAATGATGGCAAGTGTGCCGGGGTTTCGCACAGGAAGATTGCAATAATAAACACCAATAAACATGTTCACACTTCCAACAGCTCTCAGGCACCATGATGAATGGAGCCCAATCAACACAACAGACCAGACATGCCGCAAAAAAAGCCCAACTGCCAAGGCTTATGCCAAGTTACCCACAAAGCCAGCTGCCAGGTCGAAAGAGAGGGAGAGACAGAAAGAGGGAGAAAAGGAGGGGAAGGGAAAGGAAAAGAGGGGGATGACATGACAGAGTGACACACTGGATTTGTTATCCTATCTTTGGGGTTTCACCAAATGGCACAATGGTTGCATTTTCCAACCCGGAGAGGAGAGAAGCCAGACGTGGCCCATCACCCCCGACACCCCAGCACCTCAGCTATCTGATTCTCAGCAGCTGGCTACCAAGCTCTCTGCCCCGAGCTCAGCACAGAGTGGAAAAAAAACTCGTTCTCCACACAACACAGATCACTTTAGCCCACTGAACTGACGCCTTAACTTCATTGATCGACTTGGCGCTCTGTTTTGGAAATCTGAACTAAGGGGAAAGAAAGAAATAAGCTGGATGGAGATAAAGGTAGGCTATTGTGGTTTTTAAAAAATAGAATTGCACTAGCTGTAAAGAACACTGGTACGTGTTAAATCTTGCCAACTTTTCAAACGCTACTCCATGCAGATTCCTCAAATGCACAGCCCAGACACGGCTGGAAAGCTACCAAAAAGACTGCAGGCACGCTTGCTTTCTTTAACCGGACTGACCGAGCTCAAGAGAGGTTCTCGTCTGTCAGGACCGCCGTCTGATGTTGCAGCAAATAAAGACAACTTCTCGCAGTGTTGACAATGTTTACCACCAGTCACCAGCATTGTGCTCAAAACAGCCATTGTGGAGAGCTTCAAACAACCAGAGCTGCCCACTAGTCTGCGTGGAGAAAATGTGAGACGTTTCCCTTGCCGCCTCCAAACAATACAGCCAACCGAGCTCATATATTTTGTTTCAGAACTAACATCCAATTTCATTAGCCACAGACACATTTAAAACTAATCAAACCAGTTACAGGGGAAAACTTACTGAATAGACTCATCCTTACCTGCCTATGAATGATTGAATAGGCTAACTTAAGTCTGTGTGGGTTCATGCTTCAACATGGGAAACTATGTTAGATCTAGAATAACATTGCCTACGTGAGAAATGTTGGTAGTGGCGGAACGTTATCCCAAAAACCCGTTGTACAATTTTACGTTATTCTTTAGGACTGTCTCCTAATCCAAAGTAGTCAATGCGCCTATTCAAACTCCAGCTATCCTGTTCCCTACAAAGAAAAGAATGGACGTATGAAGTTTAATACACTCACCCCGAGAAGCGAACAGAAAGGGATCGCTCCGCATTGTGAAGACAAATGCATCTAATCCCAAAAATCTTATGGAGGCAAAGCGAGTACGCGTCTGAAACGTTGCATGAAACTCCAATGGCCACGAGTGAGCCACGGACCGACAGACCTCTCTGTCTGTTCAACGGTTTCAGACAAAGTTTTCAGACTCGCGGACAAGCTACCCTCTCAACGAGTTTCTTCCAGTCAGCCGGTAACGACTGCTTCCACTCAAACTTTCCTACTTCTCTAGTCTTCCTCAGCCCTCCCACTTCTCTTCGTCTAGCGTCCTCCCTCTCCTTCACTCGCTGCGGCTCCAGTGCCTTGTGTGAGCTTCGGCAGTCTGAACGGTGTGGGTCTACTGCAAGGCCGACCAATGAGACAAGCACACTCTAGAAAAATAGTCTCCCCCCCCCCCCCCTCTCTCTCTCTCTGATCATATGAAATAACAGATTTCTTTTTATATATATTTGTGACGCATTGAGATGTTATCCTTTGCACACTGTATTCAACTGAATTGTTCTTTTAGCCTACAGACATCCCAACCTGCAAAAAGTCATTTCAGGGAGGTATCACGAAGCCCCCCCCCCCCCCCCCCAAAAAAAAAAAAAATAAACTTTAGCCTACTTAAATACAGATTAATATGTTCAATAATGTCTAGTCAGTACACCAAATAAGGAAGGCATAGAAATTGTGAAAATAAAATATGCAGATTTTGGTAGTTTGGTCTTTTCATGTAGCCTTGGCAACTAGCCATCTTGTAGGTGATAGGCCTGAATAATATGCACATGAATTGACACTTGTTAAACTCACCTCAACATGTCTTTTGCAATCATTTAACCCGCCATGGGCAATGCTAAAGTCACTGTTACAAACAGTGCAGCGTGCAAGACTAGGCCTACCATTATTTTTTACTGTTATGAGAAGGGTAGCCTACACTTTGAAATGGGTCTAGCATTTTCCTTTTTTTGAGGCACTGACTCTGCCATTACGCTCCTGTTCCTATACACTGAACTGCTTAATTAAGTTCGGGAGAAAAGAGATAAAAGCCCGCCTACACTGAAAACTGATTGGTTGATTTAGCAAAACAGGACGCTCTCTGTCTTGGATGCGCTCAGGCACACACACACCACCCCTCTCTCTCTCTCTCCCGTCGTGCGCGCGCTACACTCACATGCGGTCTCGCATGCGCGCTCTTGATTGCTCACTACCCTGATAGCACAGGGGCGTTGAATCCACGTTGAATCAACCTCCGCCGCTTCAAACAAACGTGGATTCAACGCCCCTCAACGCCCCTTTGCTATCTGGGTATAGATTCCGGGAGATTTGATCTAATTTGCGGGCGTCAGGGAGCCGCTATCAATATGCGGGAGACTCCCGGAACTTCGGGGAGACTTGGGATGTCTGCTTTTATACACTGCAGGGATATATGGGTATCTTGATATTACACATCTATAATCATTTATAATTTTCAGGGGAGGCTCTGATGTTTCCTACTGATGTTTACTGTTGTTGACAGCAATTAGCTGGCATGACACCACATAAAGTTGATTTTCAGTTGATGCTGACCAGGTTCTTTCCTAAATATAGCCTCATGGCTCATCCACCTGCAAAATTGCACAAACAAGCTTCCATGTAATCATGACTGATAACGGTGACAGATGAAGGCCAAAAATATGGGAGATATTTGTGCAAGAAATGCCAATTCTGAAGTCCGTAGTTTCCTCGGTCCAGAGGTCGAAGGTCAGCATTGAGTGAGGAAGTAGCTTGGTCTTATTATGTCTATGCTTAAATCTACCAAGAACACTGACTACCTCATAGGCGCAACAATGGCTAAACTTGTGGAAGTCCAGCATAAGGATTTTATTTAAATGTTTCATCTCAATATTCAGCACACCACAGTATCTTAAAAGGCAGAATCGGAAAGTTCAGTTCAGTGAGAAGGTTTTGATATCGCACAAAAACAGAGTGAGTGCAGATGGTGTTTAAGACACAGATCTTTAATCAATGGTTATACAAGTGTGTGTGTGTGTGTGTGTGTGTGTGTGTGACATATTTGTGTTTGTGTGTCAGCATGAGGTAGTGGTTTTGATCTTTGGCTGTCTGGCTCGGGGTTCCGAAATATGTCACCACTGACGTCACCCCGGTAGAGATAGGAGAGCAAGATAAAGAGCGCAAGCTTCCCTGGTCCAGCCATTAGGCTGTCAAATTATCAGCTTTCACTGATGACTGTATCCGCTCCCCCTAACACACACACACACACACACACACACACACACACACACACACACACACACACACACACACACAGGCATGAGGGTCATCACTGAGCGTCCCAGCCCTGGAGAATGGGAGGCCAATCTAGATTGGAGGTCAAACTAATCCACTTAGGGGCTTTGAATGAACCGCAACAAGACCTCTTGTGGGGACTGAAAGGGAGACAGAGAACAAAAAAAGAAGGAGAGCGAGAGAGAGGAAGTGGTTGTGTGAGGCAGGACGAGGTACGGCTTTACTTACGGTCACATGTCCCAACAGCACACACACACTTACACATACACACACACACACACACACACACACAGCCCTAACCTCCTCCTCCATGCCAAAACACTGGACACCTCACAAGTAACCTTTTCTTCCACTCTTCACCAGCCCCATCCACCCACACCCACCCACGTCCCAGTGGAAAGAAAAAGCGCTGATTGAATTAAGTCTCATTGCTGAGAGGTTTTAGCACAACACCGGCCTTGTCCCGGCAGCACAGAAGCCCTCTGAGCCTCCTCCATGCCATCAGCACATGCCAGAGCTTCCTGCCCCAATGCCCTCAGCAGGGCATCAGAAAGTATGCCCTACAGGCATCCTAGTCATCTCAGAGGAACAGAGAGCATGCGCTCCAGAGAGGATGCACTCTAGAGAGGATGCACTCCAGAGAGTATACATTCTATAGAGGATGCACTCCAGAGAGTATACATTCTAGAGAGTATACATTCTAGACAGGATGCACTCCAGAGAGTATACATTCTAGAGAGGATGCACTCCAGAGAGTATACATTCTAGAGAGTATACATTCTAGACAGGATGCACTCCAGAGAGTATACATTCTAGAGAGGATGCACTCCAGAGAGTATACATTCTAGAGAGTATACATTCTAGACAGGATGCACTCCAGAGAGTATACATTCTAGAGAGGATGCACTCTAGAGAGGATGCACTCCAGAGAGTATTCATTCTAGATAGGATGCACTCCAGAGAGTATACATTCTAGACAGGATGCACTCCAGAGAGTATACATTCTAGACAGGATGCACTCCAGAGAGTATACATTCTAGAGAGGATGCACTCTAGAGAGGATGCACTCCAGAGAGTATACATTCTAGATAGGATGCACTCCAGAGAGTATACATTCTAGACAGGATGCACTCCAGAGAGTATACATTCTAGACAGGATGCACTCCAGAGAGTATACATTCTAGAGAGTATACATTCTAGACAGGATGCACTCCATAGAGTATACATTCTAGAGAGGATGCAGTCCAGAAAGTATGCACTCTAGAGGAGGCAATTCAAAGAGTATGCTGTCCAGAGAAGATGCACTCGAGAAAGTATGCACTCCAGTAAGGATGTACTGTAGAGAGTATACACTCCAGCAGAACAGAAAGGTGGAGGGAGAGATAGGATGGACTCTAAATGGAAATCAATCTATGGTGAGGTAATGTATGTAGTTATGGTGTTTTAAGCCCCCAACGGGCCTTGAAGTCAATGGTGGGGGCTTAAAACACCATTGAGCTAATGTATGTAGTCATGGCACTTTGTCATGTCATTTTCTTGCATTGTAACTCACTTGCAAGTCACTTTCTGATAGCATCTGGAAAATGACTAAATCTAAATAAACAACAACCTATATTGAAAAGTCTGTAAAATTCATACAGCATATGTGGATAAACCCATATGTGTTCATGTACTGTATGTGGAACAAACGTGTGCTAACACACATAATACTGTTTCTTTCCGAAAGGGTAAGAGTAAGAAATATGTTCTGTGACCTACATCATGCAACTATTTATGATATTTATGATTTATGTTTTTGTGCAGACCTTTCCATAGAGATGACAAAATAGATACAGCTAGTCACAGAGAGAGAAGAAGATGACGAAGAACAGACAGTGTGATGGAGGGGTCCCTTGGTGGCGAAAACTAGGCCACGAGGCTGACGGCGCGAGGTCGGGCGTACGACTGCGCTGACTGAGCCTGTGCAGCCGTGTCAATCAGGGCCGAGGGGAACGGCAACGCACCACGCAGCGCCGCACGTTACAAAACCAACTCAGACACCAGGGGAGAGAGAGGAGCCTCTCAGCCAGATTACAACACAGACACAGAGAGAGAGAGAGAGAGAGAGAGAGAGAGAGAGTGTGTCAAATAGATAGAAGTTTTTGAGAAAGAGAGAGAGAAATGAGAAAGAGAGAGAGAGAGTCAAATAAAGAAACAATGACAAAGAGAGAGAAAGAGAGTCAAATAAGGAAACAATGAGGAAGAGAGAGAGTCAAACAGCTAGAGAAATAGTTAAACGAGTGACAGAGATGGGTAAAGTAAAAGAGAAAGAGAGAGGGAAAAGTTGAGGAGAGAAACGAGGTTGATGTGAAATGTTGCCACTACGTTTTTGGGTAAGAATGAAGTGAACGGGAGGTGAGTAATGGAGATGGGAAGACGCTTACACAATCACACACACGCACACGCACACGCACACGCACACGCACACACACACACACACACACACACACACACACACACACACACACACACACACACACGCACACACACACACACACACACACACACACACAGGAGGATTCCCTCAGAAAGACAATGTTTGAGGAGGAAAGCTCAAGCAAGAGCAAAAGGACAAGACTGGTTTAGCACACAGGGAAAAGTGGAGCGCATGAAACCAAAATACAGAAACAAAGAAAAGGATTAAAAGTGACAGACTTAAACAAAGGAGTGAAATAGAGAGAGAGAAAGAGAGAGAGAAAGAGAGAGAGAGAACTGAAGCCAGCTCTTGTTTTGGCTCTCTGTTTCTCTCGCCTGCTGAAGCTGGCAGCCCCTGCGCTGGTATTCCAGGCACGCCTGTCAAAACAGCGCCCGACCCCTTGACCCCTCCTCGCACGAGACACCCCTCACGCTCCGAGCAATAGGTGGGGGCCATGGGGTGGGGGACACTGGGAACGGGCTCCAGGGAATGGAAGAAAAGAGGAAGAAAGAAAAAGAGAGGGAGAGAGGGAGGGGTCATTGGTTGCTCAGAAGAAAAACAAGAGCACAGGTCTGTCCTGGAGGCCTAATAAAGGTAGCTCCACTCCATTAACACTGACAGAAGTAGCAATGCCTCTAAGAAGGTGGCTGAGGACTACCTGCCTTTCCATGCTAGGGGTCAAAGTTCATCTAGGTCACGAATGCATGGTCGAAGAGTACCACATCTCAACAACCTATCACGTGGTCATCTGCAGGCCTTTTTCTACGGGTGTGAGATTTTTAGCAGGAGGTGGAGGTGGACCTGGCGGAGTGTTGGTGTCCTTTTGAGTGGTGTTGGAGTGGTGTCAGATGCTGGTGGAGATCTCACCAAAGATCCACTGTCCCTCTGACTCACGTAAGCCCCTATGTATAACACACCTCACATACAAAAGACCTCAGAAGACAAGAGAGAGGAGAAAGAGAGATGGGATGGAGCGAGGGAGGGAGGACGAGTACAGAAGGGAGAAAAGGAAGAGAGAGAGAAAGAGAGGGACTTAAGGAAAAGAAAAGATGAGATGTGAGCAAGAAAAAAAAACGTCCTCTCTGGTGCTTGGTGTGAGTCAGTATGCACATAATATAACCATCCTCGTCCCATCAGTCAGATCCCCATATGCTGAGAGAGGGGGGGGGGCAGATCTGCACAACATCCTCTTTCGACACGGACGATGGATGTTCACGATAACGAGGGCCACACGGCTGCCAAGTTTCACGAAGATACGATGCAAACACGCGATAAGAGAAGAATGAAGGCTCACCTCACCCCATGCCAGGACTCCTTTTGTTTTTTTGGCTCAGGCAGCTTTGGGAAAGAGGGATATAGAGGCAGAGAGAGAGAGAAAGATAAACAACACAACGGAATTTCGTAGGGTTCCCAATTCCCAGTATTCTGTGCCACCTGCACCCAGGAATCCTCTGCGGCGTTCCGAGCGGTTCCTGGGATCAAAGGGCGGAATATTTCATGGTGCCTGGAGTGGAGCTCAGACTCCAAAAGCTGTCAGATCGGCATAATCTGGGATCTCCGTCCGATGTCCATATGGACTTGACTGGGGGTCTCAACTCAGACGGGATTAAAGACAGTGGTAGACCCCCAATCCGGCTACACCCACACACACACATATACATGCAAACACGCACACACATATGAAGACACACATGCATACACACACACACACACACACACATACACACACACCACAACCCCCCCCCCACACACACACACACACACAGTTGCCCTCTGTGATTGCTGTGAATTTTGTTTACTGTAATTTGAGAAGACTAAAGTTTAAACAAAAATGAGAGGCTGAAAGACAGCTTTCATGGTATGAAGATTTATTTATGTGGCACATGCAGAACATTTCAGCCAAGTTCCCCAGAAACAGTGTTAATCCAATGACTTCAGCAGGGTGGAGGACCCCCAGTACTCTGGGAGGAGAGCGTGGGTGTAGTCTATTTAGCAGAGTGAGACGAGATTTCTCCTTCTCCCTCTCTCTCTCTCTCTCTCTCTCTCTCTCTCTCTCTAGTGCCATGCACTGACACGCATCAAAGCTATAACTCATCCACAAGACTCCTCATGTAGCTGTCAGAATGAGAAAGACGTCATACAAAGAGCCAAGCTAAACACTCAAGAGCATTCTCACAGAGAGACTCACCACAAAGAGAACACACACACACACACACACACATCCCACAAATTTGTGCACATTACACATCCACATAAAAAGACAAAACTTTGCAGAAAGTGCTGTATTGCCTTCTTTTTTCTGCGTTGCTGTTGTTGTTGCTTTTACACTCAACGTGAATGTGATGAGTGAGCAGCACTGTGGTTCAGACCTCAGCACAGTGGGGTCACCATCCCATCCAACGCCCCCAGACCTCCAGCCCAGACCTCCACCCCAAAGCCAGTGACAGGGAGGTGGAGGTGGAGGGTGGGGGTCGGCGGTGGAGACCGCAGGAGAATGCGAGAGGGCCCTGGCCTCACAGCTGCTTCACATCAGGCTAATGTGGCCTGACCGGCAGACCTCCATTAGGCCTGCTGATTGGTGTAACCGCTCAGAAATGCTCTGAAAAACAAAACACACACACACACACACACACGCACACACACACACACACACACACACACACACACATACACACACACACATACACATACACATACACATACACATACACATACACATACACATACACATACACATACACATACACATACACGCACAGTCACACATGCACGCACGTATACACATACACATACACGCACAGTCACACATGCACGCACGTATACACACACACACACACACACACAAGGGAAGGGGCGGGGGGTGTTGGGGGATGACAAAAACACAAGGGCTGTTTGAAGAGCACCTTGGACTCAGCACACACTCCATGATCTTGGAACGAATGCGCTCATCCAGCTCCAACACTCGCTCGATGATAAGATCCTATCGCCATCTGATTTTTGCTGTGCCAGAAAAACAGGTCTGTGTGTGTGTGTGTGTGTGTGTGTCTGTGTTTGTAAGGATGAGTGTGGGGGTGCATGTGTGTGAGAGTGTGTGCGGATTTTACATTGTACGCAATGTGTGTGTGTGTGTGTGTGTATGCATTTACACGGTGGAGGTCAGGGGGACAAAATGTTGGGATTCACCTTACATTGCCAGGAAGCGCGTGTCGTCATGGAAGCGCAGGCCATTTGGCAACCTGCGTCAGTTGAAGAGTGATCGGCGTCTCCCAATTTAACATTGAGCGGTCTGGAGAACGCATCAACATTAGGAGCAATCGGCCCTCCAAGACTTGTTTAAACCCCAAATGGACTCAAGGCAAGCGCTCAGTTGCATGGAAAGTTTCGGGATTGGGATGGTGAAGGGCCTGTGTGGATATATGTATGTGTGTGTGTATGCTTGGGCCCGTGTGTGTGTGTGTGTGTGTGTGTGTGTGTGTGTGTGTGCGCAAACATGTGTGTGCACTGCTCCAGCGTTGCATAATTTGATACCAGGAGATCTTTGCCACCAGGCCCAGAGTGGAGTAGCATATGTGGCTTTTGTATATAAGACACTGGCCCTCATCCAAAAAGACAAGCAGAAAAAAAGAGGCGCATATGGGAGAGGAGAGAAAGGAAAAGAAAGGGAGAGAAAGAGCTAAAGGAGAGAGAGAGAGAGAAAGAGAGAGAGAGAGAAAAGTGGGTCAGGAATGAGAGTTCATTTCAACACAACGCTCGGTCATGTAATAGTCTGGCACGCTGACAGCGTTACATTAGCCCTGTGTTTGTGTTGGGCTGAGGTTAACACTCATCAGGCTGTGGCTTTGTGTGTGTGTGTGTGTGTGTGTGTGTGTGTGTGTGTGTGTGGGGCAGTATGCGTGTGTGTTTGTCTATGTGTGTGTGTGTGAATGTGTGTGTGTGTGTGTGCACATGCGCATGTACCACGGTATGTTTATGTGTGAGTGTGTGAATGTGTCCATGCAGTACAATATGCTAATGTGTGTGTGTGTGTGTGTGTGTGTGTGTGTGTGTGTGTGTGTGTGTGTGTGTGTGTGTGTGTGTGTGTGTGTGTGTGTGTGTGAGTTTCCAGGGACAAAGAACCCTCCAAAGCCCAAAGATGGTTCTGACACAAACCAGCTCAGCATTCCGAGCTCCACAACTAAGAAGCAATGCGGAGGAAGCAGACACGTCCACTGCCTTTTGTCTTTCTCTTTTTCCACACTCCTAATCTCCCCCTCCCTCCATCCCTCCACCCCCCCTCTCTCTCTCTCCTTATGAATCCCTTCCTAATATATCTTTCTTTCGCCCTCCTCTTAGATATAAAGGCAGGCGGTATATTTCACTCACACATGGAGGGCCATGGCAGTGTCACCAGTAATCAGACATATTCATCATTGCAGGATGATTATTAAAAACAAACAGATGGAACAGAAATGCACACCAGAGACTTCAGAGAGAGAGAGAGATTAGTGTTATTCAAACACACACAGTCTCACATCAACACGCATATGTCAACACACATATGCACTAGCACACACACACACACACACACACACACACACACACACACACACACACACACACACAAACACACACACATAAACTAAAACCCAAATGCACGCATGGACGCACACACACACACACACACTCACACAGGCCCATGAAGTAATTTGTGGCTTCACACTGATACAAGCACTCTCACTCATACCCCCCAAAGAAGGAAAGTCCCGACGTCTTCAAAGTGAAATGGCGTGGGTGTAGGCCAGGAATTACACCAGCACTTCAAAACTTGGACAAGCACGTTTTCATGTTGTCATGGGGGACCTACAAGCCTGGTCACATCTCTCTCTGCATCTCTCGAGCTCTTCCAGGCAGAGCCATAGCAACAAGCAGCTCACCTTGACAGGTAGGGACTAGATGTCAACAGATGTTCAAGGCTCAACCTACATGAACTGAAAAGTCAAAATTACTATAAAAGTCATACAATTTACTCTATTCAGTGAGATCGCACACAGTGCCTCTCACTATAATGTGCATCAAAGGACTTTTAACTTGGAAATAGAATGCCTGCCATTTCTCCTGGCTGTGTTGATTTGAGGTAGCCAACCATTTAATTAGCCCTGAATTCATACAAAAATCTACAAATCTAATTTACAGGTTATGGCTTTCTGTTTCACAGTGCTAGCCAGTATACTGAATGTCTCATAAACATGTTCTTTTACATGTCTGCGGGTCGAGTGGCCTTTGTGTTCAATTCCTGTTTTCGAACCCAGCCCACCACTGTAAGGTGAGTCGAGTTTCACATGTGTTTCAATTCTCTTCCACCCCCTCCCTTCTCCACACACAAAAACACACTTTTGTGAGTGCATTCATCTTGGAATGTCCTCCTCTATGGGATTGTCGAGCTGTCTATTCAATTTCCCCCGGGGAGAGAACGTCAGAGTCAACATCTGGGTTAAAAAACCTGGCCTCGTGTCTTGCCAAGCGAAGGGATCACATTCAATAAAGGCAACATGTCTATTTGTCTTGTTCTGGTCACTGTGTGCTCTCTCAATTGAGTTTGCTTCAATTCAAAGCGGCTTTATTGGCATAGCAGTGCATATACAGTGTTGCCAAAGCACAAAATGACAATATAACAATAATAATCCTCCCTTCTCTCTCTCTCTCTCTCTCTCTCTTGCACTTTCTCTCTTTCTCTCTCTCCCTCTCTTTGGCACGTAGGGGGTGGGAATTGAAATAATAAGAGTAAAATTGCTCTCCCTAAATGACATGTTTAGCATAACATATATGACATAATATATCCACATATATTCCAAAACCTTTCACTCAGGTTCTCTCTGTCTACCCCCCCCCCTCTCTCTCTCTGTCCTGCATCCACTCGTCCTACTGTTGAATATGACGGTAATCACCTACTCCGGCGCCCCATCTGCTCTTGTCATTGCACCTCATTGCTGTACCCCCACCACCCCAAAAAATGACCATATCCTGTCTGCCCTCTCTGACGAGCTGTATAATGAGCATGGTCCAGCAGTCTCATTACCAGTGACCCCCCTCTGTTCTTTATTTCTCGGTCTCCATCCCTTCCTTCCTCTCTTTCATCCCCCCATCATTGGACCATCTGTCCCGGGGGCGGTTGCCGTGGCATCTCTTCCCCTTGCCCCCACCCCCACCCCTTCTATGGACAGTTACTGGACTCTGTAGGCAGGAGGCAAATAATGCATCTGGTGCTGTCTGTGAGTGGAGTGGGGGTGGGGGGGTATTTGTGGGGGTAGGATTAACTGGAGGAAGAGGAGGGTGGAGTATTGGATGGGGGGGGGTAAGGGTTGATTGAGTGGGGTGGGTGGAGACGAGCTGAGTTAAGGCCCCAATCTGGACTCATTAAAGATGTATGAGCTTGGGAAAGAGGAACCCCCACGCTTGACTTATCTACACCACCACCCAAACCCCACCCCACTCCACACACACACGCATATGCACACACAGACACACACACACACGCACACGCACACGCACACGCACACGCACACACACACACACACACGCACACGTACATACACACACACACGCACACGCCATCTCTGTCACACGCAGAACTTGTGCCGAACAGAGCATCCAGATTAACTGCTCTCCTTCTCTCTCTCTCTCTCTCTCTCTCTCTCTCTCTCTCTCTTTCTCACACACACACACACACATACACACACACACACACACACGCACACACACACACGCACACACACACGCCATCTCTGCGTGTCACACGCAAAACTTGTGCTCCCATCCTGTGCATCCAGCACAGCCGAACAGAGCATCCAGATTAACTGCTCTCCTTCTCTCTCTCTCTCTCTCTCTCTCTCTCTCTCTCTCACACACACACACACACACACACACACACTCACACACACACACACACACACACACACACACACACTCAGACATATCTAAACAACACACTTCTATACTTCCCCACAAGATAAAAAACCAGCATTAAGAAGAGCGGCTGTGCACATATGGTGCTGAGACCGAGGCCTCTCATTAGCACACTGACAACAGGAAGAGGAAGTGCTCATCCAGGAAGTGCTCTGACCTCTGAGACGAGTGCCGCACTCCCAGAAACCGTCCACGGAGCCCACAGATAGTTACCCTGTGATACATAAAAGCGTGCGTGCGTGCGTGCGAGCGTGCTTGTGACAGTCAAATAAGAGAGTGAGGAAGATGGAAACACATTATGCTTGTGACCCCAGTCTTCATGGAAGGCTGTGTTAGCTCTCTCTCTCTCTCTTTCTCTCTCTCTCTCTCTCTCTCTCTCTCTCACACACACACACACACACACACACACACACACACACACACACACACATGCACACAGTGTGGTCAGCTCAATTGGAGACTGCATTAAGACTGAGTGAGCTCATGCAAGGAGGAACCCTCCCCAGCTCTCAGTTCATCTCCCTGGGAGAGTCTAGTGGTTGTGGTGGTGGTTGGAGACTGGGGAGGAGAGGGGGGGGGGGGGTGCTGTTTATGAATGTCTCTAGACTCATACACTGATGTGAGGTCCTCTGATGTGGTAGCTGTGATGGCTTAGTCATGTTCATCACCAGACATCACTGTGATAATCCTCAGTGATGCAATGCTTTGATCCATGAGAGTCTGACGGGCATTTGTGCTGTGGCCAACCCAAACACTTGGGGGTCCACTTTCATTTTTTATTGTTGCTTTTATTCTATTGATTGTTGTTTGCTTGTATGTTTTGGTTCAGTTTTGTGATACACTTCCACTTCCTGAGGGATGACTGGTTTCTAGCCACGGTCAGCATTACGGAGCAGCGCCGGCCCCAGTTGGCTGGTTCTTATCAGGCACACTTTTCATCCTGATGGAAAAAGTCCCATTGCGCACGTCCAGTAAGGGTCATTTTTTGTGTTGTTCTTGTGTTGTTCTTGAGGGCCACAGTGAGTTTCCCCCCCTCTCTTCGGTCTTCGCTCCTCTTCTGGGGGTTGGGAGGAAGTGGTCCGGCAGAGCGGACTGACCCAAAGGGACGCTATAACTCACGGGGCGGAAACATGGGGGTTCACGCTCTGCAGTCCGTCATTCCCGACCCGGCGTTCCTCAAGAGAGCCGTGCAGATCCGATATCTGACTGCCGAGACAGGGGGAATGAGGCTGGGTTGGGGGGGGGGGGGGTCGGTATAACAGAGGGAGGAGAGCAGTGGAGAGGAGAGGAGGGGGAAGGAGAGAAGGAGAGAAAAAAAAGAAAGACAGAGCAAGAGAGAAGAAGGATGTGGCATTGCGAATCCTCGGAGGCCCAAGAGAGTGACAAGCCTCACCTGCCGGCCACAAGTTACCCACAGTGCCCCTCTGCCCTGACGGGAGCTGTAAGGTAGCGCGCCCTGAGCAGGGACACCCAACCCAACTTCGACCCGTGTAATCCCACCTGACCCCTGACCCCTGCTCTCATAAACTCACAGGTCGCCACGGCAGCGAGCAGGTCTCTCTCAGGAGTGGGGTCTTCGGGGCGTCTCACACCGCAGGCTGATGGGAAATCCATCACAACCTCCAGCACACCATAGAGACACGTCCAGAGGTGCTAAGAGTTCAGCTTTGCAAAATAAGAGTCCTACTACAGTATGTGGACTCTCCACCCATTCATTAGGACCACTGGGCTGGCCACACCTTGGAGCATTCAATGTCCTAGTTCTTAGTTCCAATGTCCTAGTTCCTAGTTCCAATGTCCTAGTTCCTTGTTCCAATGTCCTAGTTCAAGAATGGTTTCCTTTGGCAAACCAAAAATGGTGTATACAAGGTATTGGGCAGAATCCTGCTTTTTGACTTCCATTTTCATGCATGCAAAACTTTACCAAATCTTCCCTCTCCCTGTAACAAGGAGGTGCAAAATTACGTTTTTTTCCTATGCATGATAACATTTAGAAACAATCCTTGCTTTGCTTCTGAGTTACAACTTCCTAAGAGTTTTGATGTAGAGCTTTTGAATTACAACACAAACGAATGACCTGCAAATAATACATGCACAAACAGGAAATGAACCCTTCACTTTAAGGATGTACACCTCCCCTAGGCTGCTACTGTGCGGGACCTCACCAAAGGTGCTGTCACATTAGACAGGAAGCAGAGACCTTTCTGGAAAAATCATGACCTCTACTGTGCCATCACTTCTAAAGGGAGGACCACTTTCAAATTTACAACCTCCTCTCAAAGCTTTACGAGCGAGATACACCTTCTTCAACCTCATAAGAGGAAGATGGACACGCGGTTGTTTAAAATGGCTGTAACGGCACACCAGGGACCGAGAAAATAAGAGCAGAGAGATCCGGATCCATCTGGTTAGCACACACTCTCCCCAACCATCTCAACCGGCTAAATGTACCCATTGGGTGTTCAGAGAAGATACACTCTTATCCATTGAATAATTTCACTCTACACCCCTACGAGTTTGACATCTGTTTGCCAGAATTTTTGTCAAACTTGATCACACTATTTCTTCAAATTGAATGTTGTGAAGTAAACAAATTGTGTGAATCCCGGGGGAGTAGACACGCTGGCTGACACTGTGAGCCTCTGTAAGGCACGGCAGGTTCTCCACCCATCTTGAGGAGACACAACATGTCCTCAGCTGGAGCAGAGACGCTCGCAATGCTGTTGCACAAGAACACGGCTGAACCGCAACCACAGAGCAGAGTGTGGGGAGACACACACTGATACGAAAGTGTTTGTGTGTGTGTGTGTGTGTGTGTGTGTGTGTGTGTGTGTGTGTGTGTGTGTGTGTGTGTATGTGTATGTGTGTGAGTGTGTGTGCCATGAAAGTTGCTGTGCAGATTTCGAAATGCATAGCAAATCATGACCCCAAAGCATTGGTGCCGTTAATATCAACCACTCAGTACAAATGTTGTGCAAGTGATAATAAATTACTTTAAAAATATTATTTCTTCCCTTCATTCTATCTATCTATCTATCTATCTATCTATCCATCCATCCATCCA
>NW_027468640.1:28674311-28684311 GCF_046254945.1 Alosa pseudoharengus
GAAACCAGTAACACACCCATTCCTGATCAAATCTGCAGAATTTGCAGGGGGAATACTGAAGCCATAGTGTGGGGGCATGTATGTACATTTTAGCATACTGAGAATGTGTGTGTGTGTGTGTGTGTGTGTGTGTGTAAGTGTGTGTGTGTGTGTGTACTGCACATTTGTATATGACGACTTATTATCCGGCTCTTCACAATGCTAGTAGAACGCTCCACTGACTTGAATGGAATTTCTCAACGTTCTACCGGGAAAATAAGTCCCTTCAAGTTCGGTTCGCCCTGTTGGGACTTATTTTCCCGATAATGACTGGTTATACATTATCCCTTACATATTGAGCATGAATGTGTACGTGCAACTGTGTGTGTGTACATATACGTATATTTGTGTGTGTGTGTGTGTGTGTGGCTGGCTGGGATATGAGGTTCTTCAAAGAGGGTGAGGATATAACAGTAGAACTCTCCCCTCAGCTGATGGTCAGAGAACAGTGGAAATGGAGAAGTGGAACACTCGCCTCAGGCTAGATGTCCTTTACTCGTAAAGCAAGACAGCGTGGCAGTGAGTCCATATGTGTATATCCATATCTCTCTCTGTATGTGTGTGTGTGTGTGTGTGTATGTGTTCATGTGTGTGTGTGTGTATGAGTTTCTGTGTGTTTGGTTCAGGTATGTAGGCTGAAATATAACACTCTTTCTCTCTCTCTCTCTCTCTGTCTCTCTCACACACACACACACACACACACTTTCCTTTATCTATCCCTCACCTGATCTCTCTCACTCCACTCCTGTTTTTGATTCCATCTTTCATCACCGGTCAGTCATTTTTCCTTGCATTTTTCTCCTCCTTCTCTCTCTCTCTCTCTCTCTCTCTCTTTCACTTTCTAGCATCACATCTGTTTCAAATAGGTGATTGAACCAGAATGACAGGGTCTGACTTACAACATTTCTTTCCCTTTTTTTCCTTGAGTTTCATGGATGTGTGTGCTTGCAGCATGTGTGTGTGTGTGTGTGTGTGTGTGTGTGTGTGTGTGTGTGTGTGTGTGTGTGTGTGTGTGTGTTACAAGGGAGCGAAAGGCTAAAAGGTGAAAGTGCTCCTGGCTGTGGTTCCATCTCTTTCCCTTCTCTTCCTATTGTTTGTCTCACACGCGCTTATTTCACATCACCAGACATCCTGGATGTGCACGGGCAAACAAACTTTGTATACACACACACACACACACACACACACACACACATGCACACATACTGTACACACACACACACACACACACACACACACATGCACACATACTGTACACACACACACACATGCACACATACTGTACACACACACACACACACACACACACACACACATGCACACATACTGTACACACACACACACATACTGTACACACACACACACATGCACACATACTGTACACACACACACACACACACATGCACACATACTGTACACACACACACACATACTGTACACACACACACACATGCACACATACTGTACACACACACACACACACACACACACACACACACAGGCTCGGACTGGTAATCTGTACAATCGGGCAAATGCCCGGTGGGCCGGTCACCTCCGGGATTTTTTTTAAAAAGTTATTTAGCCTATTTGCGGCCCGTCCATAGACAGTAAAGGGCCCGTCATGTAGATAGGCTTAGCCTATAAATGCATATGGATCCATTTGGATTGGGGGGTGACAGGTCAATCATTTTGGCCTCTTTATGACAGGTTCAGTGTGTGTTACGATCGCCCCCCCTGCCCCACCCCTCAAGTGGATTTGTCCAAGCAGCCGCTTGGTTTGTGGGGAAATATAGCCTACGAGTCCATGCATGGTAGCCTAGTCTATATAAGTGCCCTTGGTGTTCACATCATCGCAGTTTAACCGTAAACAGCAATCAGAGGTGTCTAATTTTATTCCATAAATATATTGTTTTTATAGACGTAAGTTGCACGCGCTACGAAGAGCTTCCATTTACTGCACCATGTAGGCTACTGTAGTGCGGTTTGTCTGTCAACATAAAAAAAACTCCGGGTACCTACAATTTTCGCACAACTTGGTGGGAAAGTGTAGCACAGGTTTAAAAACCTATTCATGTTTGGACTCAAAAGGAACTTCAAAGTATTTCCCATATAGTAGCCTTTTAGCTCACAACGACAGTGAAAGTGGAACTTGGAAAGTGGAAGTCTCTCCACCGAGTGTTACATTAGATGCACAATCAATCGCGAGTCGATGCACGTAAAAAGTATCAACTGGTAGGTTAGTAACGAAGGTAGCCTAATTTTGCAAAATGTGATGACGGCACACAAACTTGGGCAAACACGTTTAGTATACACTTGTGGTGATAGCCTACAGTTAATGTGAATCGCTGACTATAACCAATGTAGAAGATTTGCACCAAATAGGCCTAAAGGCTGTGGTTGTGTTTCTACAACATGTTGGCACAAATCGTAATTTCTGTCAACTATGACGATCTTCATGCATGTTCAGTAGCCTATATTTTTCATTTAGTCAAGCAGTGACATGTGGTTTAATCAGTGTTGGGCAAGTTACTTCAAAATCGTAATATATTATACTTATTACTGTCATTTCAAAGTAATTCATTACATTATAATATTATTGTCTCTGAATCGTAAGGCATTACACTACTATTGTATTACTTTTAAGTTACTTTTACCAAAATATCTAGAAATATGGATTTGGAATTCTAAATGCAGTTTATTATGCTCAATGCAGCTCATTGCACTTCTAATGGAGGGTGATGTGGTACAACATAATGACTGAGCTAGGCTTAAGGCTACAGTAGAATGCAATAGGTGCAGTGATGGCTCATGATGCAATACAAGGAACAATCATAGCCAGAATTTTGTTTAAAGAAGACAAAATGTCAAAGTCTGGTCAATTGTGACAGAAATGCTCTAACTTTAGGCTTAGGCCTACTCATTAAAATCAACAGAGAGCCCACTACCTGTATATTGTAACCCAAAACGTAAAGACAAGATAGGCTACACAGTGCAGCTACTGGCCATTTTGGTGCCCTAACTGGTGAAACCTAAACGTATTAACCTAAGTATGTCATCATATGGCCAACTATAAAGATGTAATCTGCCTGTTCAAAATACTTTATTGGTGTGTATTTTTGTATTTTAAAAATACTGCAAAATACTAAATGTGAAAAACACAAAAAAATTAGATACTACACGCAGGTGTAATGAATAATTGGTAATTAGGCAACAATGGTTTATGTTTATCGCAATCAGCTAATGTGAGAACAGCTGTGTTCAACAACACTTACAGCTTTTCAGTGACGGCTATTGCTGAAGCATCAGCCCTGGTCTGAAGCACTGGTGTGAAGTGGTACGCAAGTAAAGATGCGCAAGTTGATCTGTGCAAGTTCACATAAGGACACTGACAAAGGCAACCATGTCCCATTGTCTCCATGCCAATCTTTAACAGAAAAATGTCATATCTCAACCACAATGACATCAATAGATGGTAAGGTGTTGAGTGTGTTTGAATTCCCTTCCTTGTAGCATCCTTTTCTGCATTCCACAGTGGGGAGAAGTTCACCTTGTTTAATTAAATAACAATTCTATTTCCTTATTAGCTGCATACTTGAGGTTGGAGATATTAAGGCACGTCAAGTCTCTCACATACTGGAACTTCAAGATACATAGCCGTATGATTTTCTTATTCAGTTCTGCACTGGACTTGAATTACGAATTTTGGCACAGATACACAATTATGATTTTGGCCTATTGATTATAATGTGGTTAATTGAAAGCTCTGTCAGTCATTTGGATAAGCATCAGCTAGATGACTAAATGTAAATGTAAATTCTTGAATTATTCTTAATTTTGATCACACTACATGAACTTGCATATGGTATACGACAGGGGCCAAATTGTATTGTTTTTTACTATATAGTTTTAATAGGGTTTGGGATAAAAAAAAGTTTTTTTTTGCAGTGCTTCCATACTTCCTTGAAAAAAGTATTTTGAGTATTTTCTAAATACAAAAATACAGTATTTTATTTTGATACATACGTAATATGGTTAGGCCTACTGTATTTTGTAGTTTATTTTGATACATTAAAAATGAGGGTATTAGGTATATTATTTAGAAATACATTCTGATGTATTTTTGCCCATCCCTGCCTGTTCCCAGCATTAGCACAACACTTTGCGATGATTAGCTTGTCACCTGTGACGATATATGGTAGGCCTAAGTGACTGACCTATCTGGGTACACTCAACACCTATTGATGTCATTGTGGTTGAGATATCTGACATTTTTCTGTTAAAGATTGGCATGGAGACAATGGGACATGATTGCCTTTGTCAGTGTCCTTATGTGAACTTGCACAGGTAAACTTGCTCATCTTTACTTGCGTACTACTTCACACCAGTGCTTCAGACCAGAGCTGATGCTTCAGCAATAGCCGTCACTGAAAAGCTGTAAGTGTTGTTGAACACAGCTGTTCTCACATTAGCTGATTGCGATAAACATAAACCATTGTTGCCTAATTACCAATTATTAATTACACCTGTCTGTAGTATCTAATTTTTTTGTGTTTTTCACATATAGTATTTTGCAAATATTTATACAAAATTACTATTTTGCATTTGAAACACATATTACATGTTTCAGAAATACTACCCATCCCTGGGAACAGGCAGATTACATCTTTATAGTTGGCCATATAATGACATACTTAGGTTAATACTGTATTCCACCAGTTAGGGCACAAAAATGGCCAGTAGCTGCACTGTGTAGCCTATCTTGACATGTCTTTAAGTTTTGGGTTACAATATACAGGTAGTGGGCTCTCTGTTGATTTTAATGAGTAGGCCTAAGCCTAAAGTTACAGCATGTCTATCACAATTGACCAGACTTTGACCTTTTGTCTTCTTTAAACAAAATTCTGGCTATGATTGTTCCTTGTATTGCATCATGAGCCATCACTGCACCTATTGCATTCTACTGTAGCCTTAAGCCTATCTCAGTCATTATGTTGTACTACATCACCCTCCATTAGAAGTGCAATGAGCTGCATTGAGCATAATAAACTGCATTTAGAATTTAAAATCCATATTTCCAGATATTTTGGTAAAAGTAACTTAAAAGTAATACAATAGTAGTGTAATGCCTTACAATTCAGAGACAGTAATATTATAATGTAATGAATTACTTTGAAATGACAGTAATAAGTAATACATAATATATTACGATTTTGAAGTAACTTGCCCAACACTGATTAAACCACATGTCATTGCTTGACTAAATGAAAAATATAGGCTACTGAACATGCATGGAGATCGTCATAGTTGACAGAAATTACGATACTGATTATATAATAACCTATAGGTCCAAATCTAAATGTTTGGGTTCAGTTTATGAAGTGTTGCTACAGCATGATACTGTGTGTTTGTCATTTATGGGGGGGAATCAGGGGGGGGTTTGGTATCGGTGGGCTTGTGTATGTGTGGGTGGGGGGGTCGTCGGTCCAGTAGTGGGCCGGTCCCAGTCCGACCCTGCACACACATGCACACATACTGTACACACACACACACATACTGTACACACACACACACACACACACACACACACACACACACACATATACGTCAACATTCCTACTGTACAAACACACACACACACACACACATACGCACACTCCAGCTGTGCAAAGAGAGAGAGAAGCCCGGAGCATGACTCGGAGTGCGCTCCAGGAGTTTCAGGAAGTGACATCATCCCTTCTGACACTCGTGCAGGGTTGCCTGGCGATTTCATCAGCAGCAGCAGCAGCGGCGGCGGGGGCAGCAGCCACTAGCATGAGGCGTCTTTTCCCCTCTCTGTGGTGCCGCTAACTCGCTCGCTCGCTCGCTAACTCGTTCGCTCCTGACTCAGGCCACTCTTACGAGTCGTGGAAAGAACTGCGCCGCACACAGGATGCTAAAAATAACTACTATTATTAACGAGCGCGCTCGGCCCTTATTTTAGGGCTCTCGGTGATCTTGTTCGGCCTTGCACGGGGGAGTGGACAGTGGAGAGAAGCAGAGGCCAATTCTAAACTCTGCATAGAGATACTGCAATGAAAGGGGATCAGGGGATAAGTAGGAAATGAATAGAAAGGAGGGCAGTTTATGTTTGTGTATAGGCGGAAATGTGGGTGTGTTTGTGGACCTATCTATCTGTCTGTGTTTGTCCTTCTGTCCTTGTAAGGGAGCATGTGTGAGTTTGACTGAGTGCGTCTAGAGTGAATGTGAACATCTTTGAGTGTGCACGTGAGTTTGTGTGTGTGTGTGTGTGTGTGTGTGTGTGTGTGTGTGTATGTGTTACTATATGTGAGGGAAAATATCTGTCTATAAGTGTGCGTGCAAGCCATTTAGTGTCCATTTTAGTGTGTGTGTGTGTGTGTGTGTGTGTGTGTGTGTGTGTGTGTGTGTAAGCAAGTGTGAAATTAGCCCCCATCCCAGCAGACCACAGAGCTGACGTGGAGACATTACAGTACGGCTGAGGCATTATGGGAAGATGTGATGAGCTCGCTCTCTCCCACTCACTTGTGGGCAAGCTCTCATGCCTAGAATGGCTAGCACATCTCATCAAGGGAGTGTGTCACACAGCCAGAAAAGGATGGAGAGGGAGAGAGAGAGAGAGCGAGAGAGAGGACCTCCTGAGGCATGAAATACCTGAGCGAAGACCTACACGTGTGTGTGTGTGTGTGTGTGTGTGTGTGTCTGAACAACAACATGAGCGCCCAAATGGTGCAGGGTTTGTGCAGGAGAGCAACAAAACAGTGAAGCCACCACAGCGACGAGCACCGAGGAGAAAAAAGGAAAAAAGCAAACGAGAGTTTTGAAGAAAAATAATCGTAGCTGAGGACAGATAGAAATAAATACATGAGAGGCCCAAAGAGGAGGAGAGAAGGAGCGAAAGAGCGAAAGAGAGGTGAGAGAGTTTTCCACACCTTTCCCCACACCCCTTCCCTGTGCACCTCCAGATCTGGGTCAGCCCACCAGATGGTGGTAATCCATCCGTGCATATAACATAGAACTTTAAACTCCCTCACACCAGCCAGCACTCACCCACAGCAGCACAGACACACACAGTCACACACACACACACATACAGTCACACACAGTCACACACACACACACCACACACACACACACACAGTCACATACACATCACAGACACACCCACATACACAGTCACAGACACACACACACACACACACACACACACACACACACACACACACACACACACATACAGTCACAGACACAGAGTCAGTCAGCACGGCGTTCAACTGAGCCATTCCGCTGAGTACATTCCCATAAACTTTACTGTGGCATAATAAATGAGTGGGTTTAGAGTTTGTGTTCTGCCATAGGGTGCCTTTGTGTTATGGTCTGTGTTTCCCAGACATTATGTCTGCCATGACCAATGTTTCTTAACAACCTATAGTGTCTGGGAATAAGCTGTGCCACTTTTGGAGTGATTCACAGAGATTCGGTTGTGTCTGTGTTATCTACAACTGTTTTCTCACGATCTATTTTTCTCTGGCACTCCTTTCACCTAATAAAAATTTGGAAATTTGGACTTTGACAATGTTTCTAATCTGCTGTGATCCCTAGTCAAGTCTTCACCTCATTCTTGCCTACTCAACCATTTTCCTTCGTGGGCATTCCCCTGTCTCTATACAGGTGCCCCAGGCAGGTCACACACACACACACACACACACACACACACACACACTCACACACTCACACATACACACACACACACACACTCACACACACACACTCACACCTCTCCTGATTCATGTGAAGCCTCCATCACACACACCTCACGTGTGGCTGACCTGTGGAACTTCCCACAGCAAAGATGCCAGCAGAGGGCTGAGTGACCTCATTCTATAAATCCCTTTGGGTATTGAAGAGCAATGGTGCGGTGAAGCAACAGACACAGCCTCCATGAACACATGAATGTCAGCGAATGAACGTTGTGTAATTATGACTTAACTTTGGCAGGCAAAGAGCAGGAAGATATGATGAGTTGCAGGAGATTCACGGGTGACTAGCCAAGTCAGTTCTTGAAGCAGTCGACCACAAATAAACACACACACACACACCCACACACACACAGAAAAAAAGAAAGAGACACAAAGAGAATGAGAGATCTTTTTGCCTTCCAGCCATGATGTCCAATCTCATCTCTCCTCTCCTCACCTGACCAGTGTGACCCCTGACCCCAACCCAACCCCTGGAGCCTGTCCCATTTCCTCTGTGTGAGTAAGATTAGGACCAGACGGGCCAGTCTCAGGCCATTCTCTCTTTATTACTATCAACAGCCCAGGGGGTGGGGTGGACAGTGACTCAGACCCTACTGATCCACGCACCTCAGCAAGCTCCTCAGGTCACCCTCTGGTTAAGACTGAGTGCGGTGGAGAAGCAAATACTTCTCAAACAGAAAGTGCACAAGTGTGTGAGAATTACAGTGAGAGAGTGTGGTACTAGTCATAGACAGCACAGAGGCATTTGAATGACACACAGAGGCAATTAAGGTGAGCTATAACTGTGTTTATGTGCTTGTTAATAGGCCTTGACAGTGATTTAAAAAAGCATCATCATAGGTATTTCAGATGAAAGTAGCTGGATGTTCACATACCCTAAGGGTGTGCCCCTATACCTCACTAGTAACAATAGCAACAGTGTGTCTCATGTGTGGAATGTTATCAAATCATTTTTTTCATTCTCACATACTTTAATGTGTGTGTGTGTGTGTGTGTGTGTCTGTGTGTGTGTGTGTGTGTGTGTGAGTGTGTGTGTGTGTGTGTGTGTGTGTGTGTGTGTGTGTGTCTGTGTGTGTGTGTGTCTGTGTGTGTGTGTGTGTCTGACTGGAGCAGCTGTATTTTGATATTGATGACTTGGTGGAGTCTATCCAGTTCAGAGCTTTGGAGGAATGTGACAACTGCATTCCGGTGTTGATGGTTAAACACATTTCTCTGAGGCGGACTGTAGCCTCGGGGTGTGTGTGTGAGCGCGTGTGTGTTTACACAAGTGGGGCTTACTAAGGCTCTGTCTGGGCTCCTGCCCACCCATCAGAGTGCACAGAGTGTACACTAACACTAAAATCAACAGTTTATAGTCAAATCAAATAGCCTATGAAATACCAATATCATTAATAAACTAAATCAAATTTAACAGAAAAATAACAATAACCATAAACATATCCAAATGTGAGTGACTGTGTGTGTGTGTGTGTGTGTGTGTGTGTGTGTGTGTGTGTGTGTGTATGTGTGTGTGTGTGTGTGTGTGTGTTAGGAACTGATGGGCATTTAACACACTAGGCCTTTTTTTAAAGGAGCTCCATGCTCCAGTAAAACTTGCACTGCCTACAGAGGTCATGCACACACACACACACACACACACACACACATGCCCACAAAACCAGAAGCTCTGTGAAACCATCGCCTCCACCCTTCAGGGACCTACAGACCGCATCTCATTACCCAGAAACCTCTTGTGCTAAGATGTGGCGACAGTGCTAACGGCGAGACTCACTTTCATCTTTTATCTCCCTCCTCCTCCTCCTCTTCCTCCTCTCTTCTCCTCTCTGCTCTCTCCTCTCCTCCATTCCTTCCGCACTCCTGATGGCTAGCATGTGGAGGAGTGCCTCTGGACTCTCCAGGGAAGAACTCGGGTTGTTAGTGCAGAGGGGACATTTAAGAGACTGGCTTTACTGCTGTCTAGAGCAATTATGGACAACTACTGTTCCTACACCACTGCTCTCAAAAGGGTGTGTGTGTGTGGTGTGTATGGTGTGTGAGTGTGTGTGCATGTGTCTAGCGATATGGCGAGAACAAAATGGAGGGGGGGGGTAAGGGGGTTAAGGAGCAGGATAGGAGAGGGAGGGGGTGGGTTGGTGCTGGTAACACGTGCACAAAAACAGCCATTAGAGAGGTGAAGAAAGGAGGTG
>NW_027468640.1:28689311-28696811 GCF_046254945.1 Alosa pseudoharengus
TCCACTTAAAACATATTTCCCCCCACTGTGGCCCAGGGAACGGCCTGTTAAAAATGTCCAGCTCTGCTCTCACAACTGAGTCCAAGTACAGGCTGTGGGTATTGTCTCTGGATGAAAGGCTGTGCTTGGATATTTTGGATCAAATCTATGTATGAGAGAGAATAGGTGTTTTCTTGGATGAGGGGTGTGTGTTTATGCCTGCGATCAACAACCCCCTCTCCTCCCCATTGTCTGTTGTTGAATGGACAGTTTGGCCTCAAGGGTAAAATTACTCTACTGGTATTACATGTTCAGCACATAATACAATAAGGAAAACACAAACAGGATTACATAATCTCCTGAGGAGTGGATGTGAGGATAAACAAAGCACTTGAAACAAAGACATGGTTTTGGCTTTGAGCCACTTCACTAACACAGTAGGCTATAGTGCAGTTCCTCAAATAAGGCAATCAAGTTGAAACAGCCTATATTTGGTCTGTGAGTATATGCCATACAGCCAGTATCATGGGTCTCTATTGTGGACGTTTGTTGTGGCCAACCACCAACGAGTCATATTTCATCCGATTAAAATTCGCCCCAAGAACATAATGCACTAATCCAAAACTTCACAGTCGTCCGCCGTTAATAAGCGCCATCCCGTGCCATTGTATTTGATTAATTGGATTTGTTCTGAATCATTGAGCGGCCCGTTTCTGCCAACCAACCAACATCCCCCTTCTTTCTCCTCTCTTGGGTCTCGCTCAGCCACTCCCTCCCTTCTTTCATCCGGAGGCATGAGGGGGGCTCGGCTGCTCAGGACGCCAGCTGATCCCACCGGGTGTTGCACCACGAGACTCCTGCTGTTGCTGCTGTGCCGCGAGCGATCGGTGGAGTCGCGCGCAGACACAACTCCCCGCCCCTCCTCCTTCTGGTACCCCCCCCCCCCCCCCCACGAGGGCCTGAGATCATCATCTAGCCAGTTAGAATCTATTAATCACGGCGTCCTCGTGGTTTCTTTTGTGTGCTCATATGGGGTAGGTTACTTATCTATACCCAAAATTGTAGCGACCAACATTGCCTGGTTTATTATTAACACAAATATGTTATTGTCGTAAGTGATGCAGTCTAAATTCCATGATTTAAATCAACGTAAAGAACAATAGAGAGCATACTGAAGAACAATGTGCTATGAGCATCTTCCTCTTACACCTTCTTGTCGGTTAACTCTGAAGCAATAGACATACGTAACATTATAGGCTATTGATACCTTGAAAACATTAACAATATTGTTCCCCAAACAGTGTAAAGGTCATAGTCTACCACGCTGCAAAGTACAATTAAACGGCAACGACGCTAAAGTTTGTTTGTTTGTGACAGATGCCCGGTATAATAAAATAATATTTTGATGCTTACCTTTTTTGTTCTTCTCCATTCTGCTTTAATCCAGGGTGTGTACCTAACGCCTAAAATCTTCCGCTCAGTGACAATAGAGTTCCCTTTTACACGGGGGCTTGGTTCTCTGTCCGAGCGGTCCTATCTGTGGACCACCACGCTCAGGCAAGCAAGCTGTCAAATGCAGTCGAGACTGACAATGAGATCAGCCTATCAGCCAATTGTTATGACTAGCCATAAGCCAATGGTGCGCGGTGAAGGGCGGGTTCATTATCTGTCAGGATGCCTAGAGCACAAGGAAAACCCTCCTGAACTTCCAAGGGAGTTGCAAATTTAAAGATGGTCTCGTCTGATTGCCTGTTTTTATGTAATTACAGTACAGACAAGATCAAACAAAGTGTTTGCCTTAAGACACCACAAAATCCAATTTCCTGTGTTGTCTCATTCAATGTTTATTTTCAGTCTAAAAGAGAAGTGTAGGTGCTAGATAAGAACAAAACTGGGACAAGAAACCTAATTGAATGAAACATTTATTTCAAGATGGACATCAGTATTTATTGCAAACCAGCGAAGCGAATAAAGGAAGGAATTGATAGCCAAAGAAAAGGCTTTTTAGTAACAGCATTATATGTTAACCCTTTATAGTCATATTTATAATTTCTGGCGAGCGACAGTCACATCAAATCACAGCACTGACCAAGAGTTGCGTCCTGTAGGTAACACAGTTGTTAGTTTGCATACACAACTCAAAACAGTGAAAACAATGGTTAGAACTGTAGTCAATTGGCAATTCAGATTTGTTAAGCACTAGTAACTGTATATCATTCGAAGTGTCTGTTGCAACACAAAGACGCATTTGTAAAAGAGAGAAAAAAATATTTATATATTAGAACATTAAATAAAAAAAAAATGTATTTGGTGAAACAGAGCCATTCCAAAGACACAAAACACATTGCATTCTTACATTTTTGTTGGTTATTATGTCTTATATGTGTGGTCTGGCTTGTTGCCTTCACTTACAAGCAAACTCTGCCAATTCCGAACCCTGTCACAAAGACCACTTGACTTGAGCATGTTTGTTTATTTTTCAGTCGCTGACAAGTAAAACAAAAATAAATATCCTGTGGCGCAATGGTACAGTTTTGACAAGAAACACATTTACAAGGGGATGACCAGAGAGCAAGTGAACTGAAAATAAAACCGATTACAACTGATTTTTTTTTATTATTATTCCACTGGCAAGTGGTCTTGGTGTATGGTCATGTGTATTTGTAGGCCTATGTGTGTGTGTATGTGAATGAGTCTGCATATGTGAGTGTGTGTGTGTATGTGTGTGTGTGGGTGGATGCTGTGTTTGTTAAAGGGATAAAAGGAAACTAGTTGGGCAACAGCTCTGGTGTTTCCTGCACTCGGAGGTCGGCTTATCTGGCCTGATCTGTGGTCAGCAACAGGCAAGCTGAGTCTGTAACTGTGGCCCTGCTTTGCTTAAAACACACACAACACACACACATACAAATATAAAATTGGACAGAAACATCAGTTTTCTCCCACTCTCAAGCACTCGCACACACACACCCCTGTTTCCACAGCTGTTCAAATAAGACTAATACAGTCCACACAAGCAACCCACCATGACGCCTGTATGCAGGAAGGCCTTTCTCACACTATGCAACTGGATTCCCCCTCCATTTTAATAACGCTCTAATAATATTATAACAGTGATATACCTCTCCCTACATCTCTCACTCCCCCTCTCTATATATCTCCCTTTCCTACACACACACACACACACACACACACACACACACACACACACACACACACACACACACCTGTCTTACAATGTTGAAACAGCCTGCAGAGTTACCATCTGATATGTCACTTCCACAGCTCTTCGAGGAACTTGTTCTCTCGATGTTTGATTTGGCATACACATATGCATGACATACATATATAGACAAGTCCACTGTTGGCAAAGCAGGACACGTGTTTTTACAAGGTATAAAAAAACAGTTCAAACTGCCTAATTTGGTTTCAAATCAGGACACAAGCTGGGAAAGAACAGATATCTTACATGGCTAGTTAGCACAGTTAAGGAGGGCAGGGGGCATTGCCAATATGTCTCCATAATAGGTGTATTGATATGAGGATTTGGGACTTACAACATTGTATGCCGAGTGTGCAGGCATTTCAGTTAAATGTCTCATAACAAAAACATACCCAGCTTTTTCCTGCCAGAATTTTAATAGAGAAGCATGCACAGACACAGACACACACACAGAGACACACACACACACAGACACACACACACACACACACACACACACACACACATGTGAACTAAAACACTCAGTGCAATCCACTGGGATAATGAAGTTGGTGATACAATCATTCAGTATTTTTACCCCAGGAGTGATTCAGAGAGATGACTGGTATGATATGGCCAACTGCACAGGCTCACAGCATTGTGCCTCTGGATGCTTGCAGTTGCATACCAGACTAACATGTATATACTGTACATACACTTCATCTCTTTATCAGAGAGAAAAGTAAAATACATTTTCAATTTGATTTTACACTGGGGAAACCCCTGAAACCCATGCTATGTATTGTCATACAATATAAACAAATCTGTAAAGTTTTGTGCAGAACTCAACAAATAAGTAAAATAGTATGATGCTCTGAGTAGGTTGTCTAAGCTACATCATGTCATGGTTCTATCAACAGTAGGGGGAAATGGAGAAAGTCAATGCAGTGAAAAACAGTAGACAAATAATCCAGGGGTATCTGCTGGGTATAGCATTCAAACGTTTGTATTGTGTGTACACATGTGTATGTGTGTGTGTGTTGGGGGGGGGGGGTGTATGTGTGTGTGACTTCCAAGTAAAGTGTCATCGCATGTGATAGCTGAATAAATTGCATTTGACCTCCGCATCTTCACAACCCAAAATATGTGTTTATAACTGGGTATGTGGAAACAGGAAAATGTTATTTTTTTTAAGGCCTTAAACGTTAAACAATCTCTCCACCTCCCTTTGCTAACTTTATAACTCATTTGTATCTTCAGGAGGTTACAATGAGCTAACAGATACCAGGCTCTGCTAGTTTTAAAAATCACTCACAGCAAGGACAATCAGCTTAAATTAAAAATAAAACACAAACTCGCATCTTTTTTTCCCCACTGTTGGCAAATCAAACTCGCGATGAAGACAGCAGACAGAAATAGAAGAATCTAGAATAAGGTGCTTTCTTGAGGAGGCTTCTCGTTCAAAGAAAGTTTTGGGTAAGCACGTGGCCCTGGCCAAGCACTGGTTGGCTGATGCTAACCTGGTCTTTGGCAATGAGAGCATGCAGAGAGATAGCGCTGCAGAGGCACTAGCGCTGAGGATGCACTAGTCAGGTGGTGGAGGGACACAGTGAGAGCCCTGAACCTGGTGATGGAAGCTGGCACACCGGAGCAGGGGCTTCATGAACAATAGCAGGAGTGGTATTGCTCCTCACACTTTCTGCAGAGTAACAAGTGAATGGGGGCACAAGGGGTGTGAGGGTGGATGGTGGGGGGGGGGGGGGGGGGGGTAGAGATCCCCTAGAAACCATTTGGGTTAGGGTTTGTATCTAAAACTTCTGGCCAGTTGAACGTTGAAACTGTGGGCCAGCTGAAAGCTGAATTTGTGATCTCGTTCACTTTTCAATACAAAATTTGCTCAAGGAGCAATGGTAGTGCTGCTGACGTAGCTACTTCTTGAAGCTAGGTGATCAAAGCAGCTAAATGTCAAAACCCATCACTAGATTCAAGGTCCCTTGTAACTGTTTCCATTTGGCCTCTCTGATTGGATACCCACAAACGTTTTGGGACCAATCGGCATCCCCTATTGTACGCCCATCCTGGAAGCATTGAAATTTTAGACAACTGATGAGTCAGAAAAACCCATATATCATTGCAATAAATGTTACTTACAGAGGGAGCACACCTGCAAAAGGGCCCTTAGGTCATAATATCCCTTTAGGAATAGTTCTCATTAGGTCATAAGGTTCCTATAGCGACAGTTCTCATTTCTGAGCTCTATCGGTGGAAAAACTGAAGGTGAGTTTTTCAAAGAGAGATGAGTATCTTTTGATGGAAAAAGAGTTAGAAAACACGAGTGTGGAAAGACATCAAAGACAGAAAGAGAAAGAGGTCTGTGTTGGATTAGCTAAAGCTCTTATTTTTTCAGTTTTCGGAGAGCTAAGGTAGCCTTGAGCTGGGCATAAATCAAACAGAGAGAGAGAGAGCGCATAGTGTTAGATACCCCTTATGTAAGAGGCTCAGATATGTGGATAGTAGACTCCAACAAAGTAAAAAGAGAAAGAAAAAAAAAACAGTGAAGAAACACAAAAACAAACAAAGACAAAAAAAAGAAAAGTAAATGGAACGCTACGTGAGAGGAGCTATGCTACTCTCTCCCTTGTTGCCAGGGTAACATTCAGACAGTGTAGGACTCGACCGGATGACCAAACATGTCTCCTGCGTGCGAGTAACATCAGAGTAACACTAGAGTAACATAGGAGTAACGCTAGAGTGACATAAGAGTCGTGCTGTAGTAGAGTCCAGCTTTTGTTGCCTCTGCCTGCCCTCAGGTGGAGACGGTATGATGTCAGGTGTTCAGCAGTACGGCGGCGCCCTTCAAAACGAGGTGTCCCACTCCACACCTCGCAGGGACAAATGACTAGGACACGCAGAGGAAGCGAGAGATGATAAGAGAAAAAAAGAGAGATAGAGAGGGAGAGAGAGAAAGAGAGAGAGAGGGTTCTTCACTCTTCTTTGCAGCGTGCGTTTCAGAAGAGTCGTGCTTTCTTCTTCATGTCGTTCTTCTTCCACAGGGCCATGCGGTCAAATTGCTCGATGGTCATGCCAAACACGTGGTAGAAGTCCTCTGGGGATAGGTGCCTCTAAAATGATCAACAAATCAACCAATCAATCAATCAATCAATCAACAAATCAACCAATCAATCAATCAGTCAAGAAGCAAATATATGTGGGCATATCTTTATATGTATTTCTGAATGCATAGCATCTCTCCAACACGTTGCTTAGCAGGCTGACAGAAATGGGATGACATCTCAAGTCTGACCATGGTACAGGTGGCGCCATAACCTGGCAGAACCCAGACGACCCTTTGGCAAATTTGAATTTGCTCTGCAGATCCCTCTGGCAAAGAGACCATTCACTCCCATTTCCAATTTCCAACTGTTCAGGCGGGCTTAACATGACATTGAAGCAATTTGCGTTTGTTTTTTTCCGTTGCTGTGCATATGTCATCTCCTTCATTGGTCTGATTGGTTTTGGGTTTATCCAATTGCGTCCAGAGGCATTTTGATTGGCGTCCATCGGTGACGTCCCTTGGAAATGGGAGGTGAATATACCTTGTTCAGACCCTATCTCAATTTCAATTTAGATAAGGTCTGGTGCTAACCAGGCTAGTGGCGCCATTGTATGGCATTGATAATAGAAGAAAATAACAAAATGACAGAGCTTAAGATGATTCTCCCAAAATGTTTATATCTGTGACAGGCAGCAGTCTTTAGGTAAGACAACCAGCCAGGGCAAGAGTTGAACTTCATTGAGGACTCGTAACTGATTCCTGGGCCCTCCAGTAGTGAAACAGATGACCCATCCAAACAGCATCTCCATGGAGACATGTAAATAGCAATAGCCTACAACATCCCATATCACTGACTCACAATCTGCCGTCTCCATAGCAAAGCAGTCACCTCGCAATGCAGGATTCCAACTCACGCATCTGCTCCCACTTTATAGAAATCTGATAAAGGCCATGAATGCATGTCCTATATAGACACATGCACGCTCAGACACACACACACACAGGTACACACGCAGGCACACACGCACATACACACACACACACACACAACAATCACTTTAAGTTAAGTTCCTCTACACACAAGGAATTGGGATCTATCATTTTGACTCAATGCACACAAATGCACATGTGATAAAGGCTATGAATGCATGTCCTATGTAGACACATGCACACTCAGACACACACACACACACAGACACATACACACACACACACACACACACACAGACAGACACATACACACACACACACACACACACACAGACAC
>NW_027468640.1:28704311-28709311 GCF_046254945.1 Alosa pseudoharengus
AACCCATGAACTCTTGACCAATTCTGTCAAGTGTGGTTAAGCGTCAGAAGGGTCGATCGGCTACTCAATTCAATTCAATTCAATTCAATTCAATTGGCTTTATTAGCATGACTGTTCTTTTACAGTGTTGCAAAAGCAGTGCTGTATAGAAATAATAACAGTAATTGCGATAATACTCACTGGGCTGTGAGGTGTCGATGGGCAGACTGTGGGTGGAGGTCCTGGGGTCCATGCTGTCAGGGGACTGACCGTCGATCTCATTCTTCAGTATCATCCAGCTGGTCCTGGTCTGGAGACAACAGTTAGGAAAGACCATGAGAATAGGACAGACAGACAGACAGATACACACACACACACACACACACACACACACACACACACACACACACACACACACACACACACACACACACACACACACACACACACACACACACACACATACACACACACACACACACACACACACACACACACAAATGAATAAATAAACAGACAGACAGACTGACAGAAACACACAGAAATGGACAAACAAATAGAGAGATAAACAAGTAAGATGACGGATAGAAAGATGGAGGAATTGACAGATTCATTCATTCATTCTTTTAGACTTAGAGATACACTGACAGGTTCAAGGATAAAGAGACAGATGAATGGATGGATGGATGGATTCAGTCATTCATTAATGTATTCATTATTTTACACATACAGATACAGAGACAGGTTTATTGATAAAGAGACAGATGAATGGATAGATGGATGGATGGATGAATGATTTCATTGATTGATTGATTGATTGATTCATTCATTCATTCTTTCATTCATTCATTAACACATACATAGATTGACAGAGAAAGGTTTATGTGTGCTAATTCGTTTTGACTGACAGGTTTACCTTTCGGTCGATTTCGTCTCCATCCTGCCATGATGTTCTGGACGCTGAAAGACAGTGACAGTCAGACCACAGCGGGAGAGAACACATTCACCAGGCTGACCACTACTGGTGCTACGCACAACACAGTCACTGGAAACAAATGGGGCTATCACTGGTGCCAACACAAACTGAACATCCCATTGAACCACCTTTACACTGATAGGAGGGATCGGTGAGTGTTAGAGGCAGACATCAAAGTATCAAAGGCAGGGCATTCAGACAGGACAGTGGGGTGAAAACATCCTCCTACTCCATCGAAAGAACGCAGACAGTGGGGGGGGGGTGAGTAGGAAGAGTAATTTCCGTCACGGAAATGACAACACATCAAACACACACAAACAGACAGTGGAACAAGTGAGGAACCCAAAACAGGTCAGTCAGTTTCATAAGCAACACAACACAAACACACACACAAGAAACACAAAACACGCCGAGCGAGTCGCATCCCCAACCAATCACAAGGGGCACGCAAGGGGTGGCATACCAGTGCACACACACACACACACACACACACACACACACACACACACACACAAACAAAACACACGATTCCTGAAACAGAAATGGGTTTACACCAGATGACATCACCACCGAGTGGCATTCCAGAGGCGTTACTGGGGACAGATGGGCTGTTATGGGTTGCAGGGACTGAGATGGACACGTTGCTGACAGACACAAATGGATTGAGGGAATAAGATGAAACGAAAGGAGGAAAAAACAAACATGACAGGGTTTCCACATCAGGCTTGCAGGGCTCAACACCATGGCTAAAGATATGATCCGAACACTGGTTAGAAGTAGGTGAAGTCACCAGCATGTGGATCTTTTCAGTTTAGCGCGTAGATTTTTTAGAAGTTCTTCAAATGAAACCCATTCAATTGTTCCGAGGGAATCCGTGCAATGCTACAGTAAGAACCTCAGTGTTTTGAAAACCTGGGTCGGATCAGAATGATCCCAAAATGACTTCTGAGTGTTTCCCATTGACAGTAAGAACTAAAAGAGGCCTACGTTTGGAACTAATATCAATTTGCCTTTGAGCAATACCATGGAGAAGAAGCCATTAGGAAGACAAACACTACTGTGTGTTGACCTGTGGTGGAAACATACTTTAGGAGGATGGTTCAAAGGTCACCAGGCACCATGGCGACAGGCGACATGCAACACAACGTGCTGAGGTGGATTTAAAGGAGAGCAGACTGTACCATGCTGTTTGTAGATAGGGGGCTTTCTATAGATATTATCTTTGACCTTAGTTTCTAAAGATGGGAGGATAGAGAAGGAGAGAGAAAAGCAAATGAGGACAAGAAAGACAGAGAGAGCAAGAGAAATAGAGAAAGCACGAATGAAGCAAAGATGATAGAGAAGAGAAAAAAGAAAGAAAAACAAGAAAATGAAGAACAAAGCATGAGTTAGCTGTTATTGGAGGATGAAAGAGCAAAACCAGGGAGAGGGGAGATTTATTCACACAATGAGAAATAGAGAGACATGAATCTTCATCCTCATCGTAATCATCTTCATCATCATTCATTATGAGAATTTCAACCCATCACTTTCAAAATGCAATGAGATGTGCCTTTACAGACTCATAACACAACTAAGGGGAGAGTAGAATGACTTACTGACAAACACGGGAACATTTGATGTTTCATGTCTACAGAACCAATATGGCTTCCCCTCCACAAAGCCTTTCATTCCCAGCCAGTGACAAATTAAGAATTAACTAAATACAATTTGGTGTAATATAGCTAATACACCTAGCCGATCATTTTGTACTTCAGGGACCGCAAACAAGTGTGGATTGTTGCTTCAAGCGAGATCTTGAAAAACAAAAATGAGCAGTCCATGCAGAAAATTCATAATGTGGTCCTCAGAGAGACTAAAATAGCAATTACAGACTTCACAAAGAACTCCCCCAATTAAAATCTACTTTGATTACAACTTCGAACAAATAATATAAACATAATCAGCCACATAAACTCGCCCTAGGGGACTTCAACGATTAAACGAGGACGCAGACGAAGTAAAGAAACATTGCCTCACTGTAGTTAATGAGTGCAGTATGTTTGTCACAAGTGTGTTTAATTTAATTGAGCTGAAATGCTTAGATAGCACTGCCTTACATTCAGGCTTTCCCAACATTTATCTTTTTTTTCTCTTGTCTTTTTTTCGTTCTTTAAGAGGGAATGACACATTTAACACACACACATGTGAGCCATTGTCTTACTGTTTTAGGGACTGCCAGCCCTGGAAACAACTGACTTCATAAAAAAATCAATAAATACAATAGGGTTAGAAAACATATTACATCAATGATTGTTTGGGGTTCCTTTCAACTGAGATCAAGACATGGGAGGGGGGGTCTGGTTTGCGAGTGTGCAGCAGTATTGTTCTCTGAGAAGGGCACCCCGGAAAAAAAACATGTGCGAGCTGCGTTCTAGGCCCTAGAGGTCACAGCCATTGAGCTGTAAATGTAACATTTCAACACCAATTATCCACTGCCTTTGTCTGACCGCCGTGCAGAGTCCAGGGTGTTCTGGAGGAAGGAGAGTGCCTGACCACGACCCTGTCATCAAGTCACCGTGACAACTGTGGCGGAGGCCTAAATATGTCTTCATGCGGCATTTTTCCT
This sequence comes from Alosa pseudoharengus, assembly GCF_046254945.1. NCBI lineage: Eukaryota > Metazoa > Chordata > Actinopteri > Clupeiformes > Clupeidae > Alosa > Alosa pseudoharengus. Next base: position 28,707,875 of record NW_027468640.1, read on the forward strand.
CAAACAGATTAAAGATTCAGTCAGACTACATGCAGGAGATACAGATACTTATCAATGTGTGTGTGTGTGTGTGTGGGTGTGAAGAGAAAGAGAGAAAGAGAGATAGGGAGAAGAAAAGAGAGAAGAAACTGAACATAGACTGTATTTAACATAGAGGAAGAGATGGCAAAGTAGGAAGAAAAGAGAGAGGAAGAAAGAGAGAGAGAGAGAGAGAGGGAAATAGAGAGAGGAGACAGAATGAGGACACAAAGACTCCCACTGCAGTTGTGGAAGATTACCTGGATGGCAAGGCATTACGAGACCACATGGAGAGAGAGAGAGAGAGAGAGAGAGAGAGAGAGAGAGAGAGAAAGAGAGAGAGAGAGAGAAAGAGAGAAAGAGAGAGAGAGAAGGAAAAGAAGAGGACACGTTGGGAAGAGGTCAGCATGTGAGAGACCACAAGCACAAGCCTGAAGTCACAGTCGGAGCCAGCGTCGTCGCGGTGGGCCTACCTGGGATGTGGAAGTGGCGGGGCGCCGCAACGTACGTGGAGGAGGGGGACTTCCCGTCCGAGTAGGTAGACAGACTGGGGGTACTCCGACCACTTTCACTACCTCCAGACGCAAGGAGAAGGGGTTGGGGGGGGGGGGGGGGGGAGTGTGTGGCAAAATAAGAGCACAAATAGGGAGATATGGTATGGGGGAGAAGAGAGAGGAGCAGGAGAGAGGCAAGTTAGGCTGCAATTTCACATCCAAAAGCATTAAATCAGTCCAGACCTCATGGCCCAGCGTGTTTGCGACATGGTTGACAAAATTCAACGCGACACTTTCTGACAACATGTTTTTACGAGGTGTCGACGATGAGCCGCTCTAGTTCCGTCACGTCTTGCGTGTTTTGCAAGCCTGCGTCCATGTGGTTGTAAAAGATAGCCTGGTGTTTTGCTGGGCTGGACCGATTGGATCCATCTGAGACGGCCGGTCCTGCGGACCATGTGTGGTTCGGTGACACTGGTGGATGCTGGGGGGCATTCTAATGGCCACAAGCTGTTGGACAGTGCGCTGGAGTCGCAAACAGGCTGGGACCATGAAATCACTGGCACCTTACAGGGCCAGCACTTATAACTCTCTACACAAAGGGTCTTAATAGAGGGAGAGAAAGGCAGAGAGAGATAGAGAGAAAGAGAGAAAGAGAGAGAGAGAGAGAAAGTGAGAGGGAGAGATAGAGGTTATTACTTCAGTAAGAGTCCTCATTCCTCTTCCCTTTGTGTGAGGAACCAAACGCTGAGCAAAGCTGTAGTTATAAGATCATGAAGTCATTCATGACACACACGCACATACTCTTACACACACCACACGTACATGCAATGCATGCACACAGACACACACAGTACCAAATGTTCCAGAGAAGCATACTTTATCAAACTTTCTCTCTCTCTCAGACACACACTCTCTCTCTCAC
>NW_027468640.1:28714311-28719311 GCF_046254945.1 Alosa pseudoharengus
GTTAGTGCACAGCAGACAGTGTATGATACGAGCAGTTTTGAATGGAGATGGCTTTTGAAAATGAATGTTTGATGGAAGGGAGGAGGTCAGGGGGGAGGAGAGGGACAGAGGCCAAAAGTGCAGGTCCCTTCCTCTGCTTAGCGGGAGGGATGGTGGCTTTTACAGTAGTTGAACTTTGGTCCGTCCCCCTGGTGGAGTGAGTCCAATATGTCCTGACAGTCCTGCAGTGTCTGTGGGCCTGTACTGACCTCTCCGTAGATCCTCTCGTCCGCAGGGTAGCTGATGTAAGGTGAGTAGGACAGCATGTCGGGTCGGTCAATGTTGTAGATCGCTTTTGTTTTGGGAAGAGCAGCAAGGTCCTTGTAGTCCAGAAGTTCCTCACCAAGCTTTGCCTAAATTACAAAGTAAAGGAGAAAGAGAGATTATGATTATGATGATGATTATGATGACAGATAGATAGATAGATAGATAGATAGATACAGTAGATAGATAGATAGATAGATAGATAGATAGATAGATAGATAGATAGATAGATCAAGTTTTCACTTCAAATATGGATAAGTGTTTTATTGCTATGTGATGCTGCCCCCTGCTGATCAAAGCTTATTCTGCAGACAGATCAATACAAAGCACAAACTTAACCATGCTAACTACGCTACAGCTAACCCTGAACACAGCTAAAGTCAGTGACAATTATCATGACCAGCAACATTTTCCATCAGTATCCCATCAGTGCTGTAAAACTAGGTGTTGAACATGGGAACGCGGGGAACATACATAGATGACTCGACTTGGGGAGCCCGATGTGCTAGAGGCTGGTGCTGAGGTGATGCTTTCAGAGGAGGTCCTGGTAACCTGGGCAACAGAGAGAGAGAGGAGATCGTTAGGAAGGGAGGGGCAAAGGAGAAGAAATGAAAATAGAGTGATAAAGAATGTGTGTGTGTGTGTGTGTGTGTGTGTGTGTGTGTGTGTGTATGTGTGTGTGTGTGTGTGTGTGTGTGTGTGTGTGTGTGTGTGTGTGTGTGTGTGTGCATTTGTTTCCCGCTGTCACATTATTGTATATTTTCACATAGCAACTGCTGATGTTCTCGCTGTTACAAAACATTAAATATTGATGTCATATTGTTATTAATGGTTTTGAATACTGGCTGTGGCAACACTGTATGTACACAGCTATGTTAATAAAGCATCTCTGACCTGGATTGAATTGAGAGAGAGAGAGAAAGAAAGAAAGAGAGAAAGAGAGAGAGTGAGAGAGAGAGAGAGATAGAGAAAGCATTGGGATTTACACTCAGTGAATGCCTGGCACACTTTTATGAAAAACACAAAGTTGGCCTATTAGTAAAAAGCACTGCAAAGTAGGCCCAAACCACAACCCTAGTGAACTACAAATCACACACAGCATCAGTGAGTGCAGTCAGTGCATCACACACAGTAGTTTCCTCTAGCCTGATCATGAGATCAGACTGGCAGCCAGAGGAGTCTGCCATTTGTTTCTGTGAAGGTCCAGTGAGGCTTCTACTAAGCTGGAAGCACGCTGAAGTAAATGAGAGATATCATGCACAGCGAGTTGAGTTGGGGGAGGGGAGGGTGGGTTTGATGCTTTGACAGGGGCTGGGGGGGGGGCTGCATATCACAAACCTGTATGGGAAGGTCATTGAGTTGTATCCGGACCTGCTTCTGGGAGGAAGAGGTGAATTACAATGGGAGATGGCCTTGCCCTATATACCGTGAACAAGGGAGCTGACTGGAGTGTTCTAGTGGTAAAGTGGAGAGTAATAGTGTTGTTGTGGTTGTTGTTGTTGTTGTTGTTTATTGGGACACTCATACCTTACTCTTCTCCTCTATCCGAGCAGCCTGTCTGCAGGGTGGGTGCCAAATGTTAGAACCTGAGAGAGAAAGAAAGAAAGAAAAAAAGAGAGAAAGAAAGAAAGAAAGAAAGAGAGAGAGAGAAAGAGAAAGAAAATAAATAAGTGAGGCAATGCCATAAAACAATTCCTAATCTTGATTTAGGGATAAGTCCACAAAAGTAATCTCCTTCATTATTAAATGAATGTGAATCATCAAATGACTGCTATTACAGACTACATAAAAGCCAAAAGTGTAGTGTACTAATAATGACTTATTTCCACTGGAACTGACCACTGGAGTGAGTCAGCAAGCACATTTCATTCTCTGACGAGCTTCCTGTGTGTGTGTGTGTGTGTATGTATGTGTGTGTGTGTGTGTGTACATAATTGTGTAGATGTGCGAGCGCATTGTGCATGAGTGTTTGTGCATATGTGTGTGCATCAATGTGTGTGTGTGTGTGTGTGTGTGTGAGTGTGTGTGTGTGTGTGTGTGTGTACGCCTGCGTGCGTAATAACCGCCCCAGACCTCCACAGTCCCTCTCCACGGGCTGTAAATCGCAGGCGGATATGAGGTGCAGGCCGATGACTGCCGAGGTAAATCACCCGGAGGGAGAGAGAGCGAGAGAGAGAGAGCGAGAGAGAGAGCGAGAGACAGAGAGAGAGAGAGAGTGAGAGAGAGAGAGGGAGAGAGAGAGAGAGAGAGAGGGGGGGTGCGGCAGGCTCCAGGCTTTTAAAGCCTCCCCATTCAGACAGCATTAAATTAGCAGGGCGGGTACAGCCGGCCTGATTAATCTCTGGGCTCCCATTCACCACACTCAGGGCCTCTGTCTCCATTCATACTCACACAGGTCCCAGGGGCCCTACAGCTCTGCCAGGGCCCACTCACTCACCCACCCCCCATCCATTGATCATGTCTTAGCAATTGGGAAGGGGAAAACTGTGCAATGGCGGATCAAACATTTAGCCCTATGCCGTAAAATTGATAGTTAATACAGGGAAGTGTACTGTATAATAGAATAGACTTCAGGATGTGAATGAGGACCACAATTTATTTGGCAAGTATTATGTCATTCAGATTTGGATGAGGAATGAATATATAGCCATGCAGCAATATGTGAAATTTAGACAAGGTAAGCTGGTGAATCATGTTAGTGTGATGTGCCAACCACAATTGGCTTCATGAGTTACAGTAAGTGACCACAATTACCCTGATGAATGGTGGTCACTCTGTCCAATATCATAGCTAGAGCACTATAACACACTTAGCATGCCTACCCCTGAGTAATCATATGTTTCAGTGCTCCCTTCCCTCTCTTTAATCATCACAGTACACCCGAATAATGACGTCACCCCCAACAAACCAGCAATGGGTTTCACAGAACCCCTCCTGATATGAGACTAACAGGGGGGCTGCACTGAGCCCGGATCGGAAGCGCCCCGCTCACACAGCGCCTGCTGCAACAATCAGCTTCCACTATGATCAATAGAACGGGCTACACCAGACGTGATGACGACTCGTACGTTCGGAAAAAGACCCGTCTTCTAAAACTATCTTTACGCTACGCGAGCAGCAGAGTGCTTCAGTTGCAGACCCGGTGTAGCGCGCATGTAAAATCAGGGTTCCCACTCTAAGTCAAAGTAAAAAAACTGAATTTCCATGACTTACTATATAATGAATAGTACAATATACCAACCAATGATTTCAGAGCACACGCATAGCAGTCAAAAATGTTTTACTTTTTTAGAGCGGGAGATGACTAAATAGGCATTGAATAAACACAGTTGGGCTAATCAAGCAAGCCTTCAAGCTAATAACCAGATATAAACCAATTCTGTGTGGCAATATATTTGTATTTTGGCAAGTACATTTTAAACTGCTATAACACAATTCCCTGATATTCCATGACTTTGCCCCAAAAATGATAAAAATTCCCTGACTTTCCATGTCTGGAATAGACCTTCTAAAATTCCATGATATTCCAGAAATTCCATGAGCCGTGGGAACCCTCTAAAACACTCATTTCTCTTTCCCATCATTAACTTTGCCATGATCTTGCTCTACATTCTGAGAAACCTGAAGGTGCCTAATGCACAGAGGATCGGCTGCATCCTTTTCTCTAAGGCTACTGTTTGCAAATATCAAGCAGGCCTGATGAAAAATGTACTCCCTCTGTTGTGCCAAGGCCAGTAAGCAGAGGCTGGTACAGTTCCCTGCCCTGGCATAATGTCAGTGTGAAAACTGACGATGATGCCAACGTAGTGAAGTGAAGAGCCCCTGCTGTTAGCATGGCATGGTTGTCAGGTATGAGAGAGTGAAAGTGTGGGAGTTGGCACTCCTGAGCTACAAGAGGGTGGTGTGACCGGCTTCCCCTGATGCACAGGTCAGTGTGCCAACCACTTTTTTTCCACTCGTTGACCACAAGTTGACCACAGCATCTCGGAGGACTATGCTATTTTCACCTTCTTCAAAATGAAAAGAATCAACCAATTTCAACGGATGTGGATATCACTAAAGAAGACACAGTTTAGCTTGCTTAGTCATCTGGGTTGACATTTGTGGCCTGGGTTGAGAGACTAGGAGATAGAAAGCCAAATATGTTTGATCTAGACAGAAATTGACAATAACCTACAACTCTCTTGGCTTTCTGTGGACGTAGACAGCAGCTCCAAATACAATATTTTATCACAAAATGTAGAACTCTGCATTACAAAGAGTGTGGCAGTGGCGCCATGGTGACACTGAGAGTTTACAGCCAGTGGCAGCAGATGTCTCATAATAAAATATGTCAGATGTCACAACACTTCAGACAGAGAGGCAGAGGTGAGAGAGAGAGAGAGAGAGAGAGAGAGAAAGAGAGAGAGAGAGAGAGAGAGCGAGAGAGAGAGAAAGAGAGAGAGAGAGAGAGAGAGCGAGAGAGAGAGAGAGAGAGAGAGAGAGAGAGAGCGAGAGAGAAAGTGAGATAGAGAGTATTTGACCTTGCAGGTACATCTCCTCTCCCTCCCCGAACATCTGTTCACAGCGGGCACACCGGGCACATGTTGGGTGGTAGTGTTTGTCACCAGCCTGCAACACACACATACACACACACACACACACACACACACACACACATACACACACACACACACACATTATATAACATGACAGTG
>NW_027468640.1:28734311-28736811 GCF_046254945.1 Alosa pseudoharengus
TTGTTTTCCCATTCAGTCACCTACCAGTAAATTATGGCTTACTAATTTAAGGGTCTATATAAATTGTTATCCTCATTGGTCAGTTTTTGGGTCAGAGGTCAGCCATTTTCCCAGCATTCCTGCCAAGGTGCCAGGGAGACACGGTGTCTGTGCCCGCACATACCCTGGCACGGGGAGGAGCGAGGGGTTCAGTTACAGTGTCCCCACATTACAGCATACCAATCTAAACGCCCACCACCACCCCCTCCATGGGGCCCTGGCAGTACACACACACACACAGAGTAAACACACTCCCCTACACACACATGCTCACAAACTATCACTCTCCCTTACACACACACACACACACACACACACACACACACACACACACACACACACACACACACACACACACACACACACAAACGCAAACAAATAGTAAAATCTCTCTCTCTCTTCTCTATCCCTTCTCTTCACTCTCTTTTCTTCTCTCTCATCACTTATTTCTCTCTCTTCTCTCTCCCTCCCTCCCTCACTCTCTCCTCTCTCTCTCCTCTCTCTCTCTCTCTCTCTCCCTCCCTCACTCTCTCTTCCCTCTCTCTCTCCCTCTCTCTGACTCTTGCGGCTCTGTCTCCATGTTTGGGTGGAGGGTACTGTATGGAGGCCCCAGCAGAGCACACAGGGCTTTGGGGGAATGTAATCTATAGTGGCCGATGCTCCATCACATGACTGGGGCTTCGTGCGGGCTATGTGTTAATGAGAGAGGGCATTCCTGTTAAAGCTGAAGCTCATATAACACAGAGCGGTGAGAGAGGAGAAGTCACGGACACTGCGGGGTGGCCAGTCACCACTGACCACATCAGGGAGTAAAAACACTTTTTACTGAGACCATCTGCTGAGAGGTTTACCACTGCTGGGTTAAAACCACTGCAATATCAAATAATACATTAATCATGAGTCATCAAATGGCCTAATATGTAAATCATCAAAAATACTCCATTGTAATCAGCATGAAGTTCCCTGAGGAAGAGTCAGGGGGGTCCCCCCTAACATGAAAAACCAAAGCTGTTCTCAAAGGAAACTGAACATCTTGTGTTCTGACGTTGGCAAAGTAAGGGCCAGTGAACACCGCAGTGCAAAGCTCATCATGGCTCATCTGCTCAACGCTCCTCTTCCTCTGGCTCTCGCTAGAGAGGGATACTGTAGTCAGTGTGCTGGTGTTTGCTGGGGGGTTTTGGGGTGAAATGAGATCAAGAGACACGGATGAATAAACCAGCACCTCTCTGATGGCATCCCCGGCGTCTCGTCTCTCTCTCTCTCTCTCTCTCTCTCTCTCTCTCTCTCTCTCTCTCTCTCTCTCTCTCTCTTTCTGCCACTGGCTTGGCTTGGGCCCAGGGAGCCCTGCCGAGACAGGTCACCTTCAGACCCCACACACACACACACACACACACACACACACACACACACGCACGTCTCTCCCTCTTCACCTTATGATGCCAAACAAAGGATGTAAGGACTGCTGCTGACAGAGACTCCTCATGCAAACCATGTATAGTAGAGAAGAGTAGAGCAGAGAGAGCAGATACACAATTTGGCTTATTCTGCTAAGGTCATAGTCTCCATATTCACTCCTTTGAACATGACCAGCCTCTTCATGACGACAGCTCTTTGATCTCTGACAGAGACCATTGACCATTTTGCTAAGCGGTTCCGTATCAAACTTTCAGAGGCGCATATGACCTTACTTTGTGAGAGGAGTTTCAAGCATTCTTACTTGCTTACATTTCTTTCTCATAGATGTTTCATGCGTTCTCGATGCCAGCTATTCAGATACAAGCATCTGATAGAACCGCAAAAGCTGGAGATGCTGTTTATGAAACAATTTGTAAATGACACAGTGATGAGAGATCAAGATGGTATATCTTTGAGATAAGCTCCAATCTTAATCGTATGTGTCTTCAAAAACAACTGATACTATCCCTCAACAATTCTAGACATATACAGAGCTATTAACTGGAAGGTGAAATCTGAGGTCATATGCCTGCTATGTTTACTGTCAGTAACACCTATAATATACAACTCAACACAAAGGCATCAATCAACATTTGGAATCTAGACAATACACATAGATCACCTCTATGGTGATGAATGCTGCCATATTGGCTTTTGTACAGTGTATATATTATAAATGACTTAGATGACTGTCTGAAGTTCATTTGTTGAGTGCTGTTGGAGAACAGAAGCCCAACCCCTTTTGGCATTAACGTCTATCCATCGTCTTTTCGTCTGTGCTGGGCTGATAATCCCGAGTTCACTCAACCTAATGAGGAATTTTCCAGCACTTTTTCCTCATTCCCCTCCTCACATCAACCCCCATACATACACACACACACACACACACACACACACACACATACATTGAGGTTCACACACTCCCTCCAGCGGCTGGGCCTCTTACCCAAACAAACTGGAGTCAAAATCCTATCAGAATGAGCTCTAATTTGAGGGATGACCTTTC
>NW_027468640.1:28741811-28761811 GCF_046254945.1 Alosa pseudoharengus
GTGTGTGTGTGTGTGTGTGTGTGTGTGTGTGTGTGTGTGTGTGAGCACACAAGCTGAGAGCCCGGGTGCGGCTGCTTTGGGCTGCTGCAAATCCCTGCAGTGAGAAATAGCGCAGTAATGCTGTCATCGCAAGGCCGTCCGTCAGAACAACAACAGTAGAAGAAGGAGAAGGAGGAGAAGAAAAGGGAGGAGGAGTAGAAAAAGGAGAAGGAGAAGAAGGAGGAGAAGAAAGACAAGAGGAGAGGAAACGAGTGGTCTCTCTACTCAGCTGAATCCTTTAAAACACTGAGGTGCTAGGGATGTGGGGGAAAAAATACCAGAGGAATAATAAAATCGCTGCCATTTTTTTCCCATGCTAACAAATGACTAGCGGGTCATAAGAGCGGGTGTGACAGGACGTCAGGCACATCCTGTAAAAACACGCCTTCCTTCCAAGACACTACAGCAAGAATGCTGTAAAAAAAGAAACAGCGTGCCAAACTGCATGATGGGAAACCCAGATGTGGTCCTGAATGGTTAGTGTTCCGCACTGTGCTCTTTTATCATCTGTTACATCATTTGAAAGGATCGGACACACTCTCATGTCCAGCAAAAGCCTGCTCAGCTCACCGAAAGGCTTTGGAATGGTGGTCATATTTATGGGAAGTAAATGAAGAGATCTTCGAGTGAAACATCTGACATGTCACCATGACAGGAACATATATGGGAAATGTGATCTAAGGTGTGGGAAGTATAAAATTAGTCTCATTAAACATGATGGGGTTTCAGTTGGTTTGCCTTCATGCCTATCAAGTCAACTAGTGCCGAAGGTGTTGAAGTCGGTGCAGCATACAGATTCCTAGAGAAGAGGTCCTGGTTTTATTTCTACTAGTAGCCTACACCTGTCACTCCTTCTAATTCACCTTGAATCAGGTAGTACAGTACAGTTACAGGTTACAGTAAGAGCAGTCACAAGTCTGTGAATGAGGAACTTTCACCAGGCTTCCTATTTTTCACTATTATTGTTTTGGTTAGATGCGCCAACATCAAAAGCATCAACACAATCAACACAATACACTTCTCAGATCCAACATATCTAGACTCCATCTTAACCGGAGGTAGGCTATCTTGTAGCACTACCTACAACTGGACTTGGTAATTCAAGAACTTACCACCTGACTAGAACTGACACTTGACTGTATGGAAGTTGCACTTAATGCTGCACCATCTTGTCCTTATCGCACTGTACCTTGATTGTTTCCCTTGTTGGAAGTTGCTTTGGTTAAAAAGCGTCAGCCAAATGTAATTTAATGTAATGTAGAAGGTATCTAAGAAACGTCTGTGACGGGGCCTAAGAGATAGATAAACACGCCTGGCCAACTTCACAACTTCGACACTCTTGCGCTCGCAGCTCCTTCTCCTGGAGACGGACGTGTTAAATTAAACCGCTGCCTGGCAACGCCGCTAATTGCAGTGCTGGCTAGCGTTCCGCTAATGACTTCCCATGCGCTGCCCTTCACGCCACGCGCTGGCACCCGTTGCCACCCCCTCCCCTGGCACTGCACCCAGCTCTAATTGGCGCTAAGCATGAAGGGGTCGCGGGACCTTTTTGATTCACTTCCAGGTCGTTCCAGGAGTTTTCGCTGGAAGAGGTGTGGGGGATGTGCCCCTATCTCTCTCTCTCTCTGCCTCACTGGGGCAGGGGCCAGGGCAATCACCTAGAGCTGCTGTCTCTCATTTAAGGGCACTTTCTCCGTCCGGTCGCATGACAGAGGGGTGAATTGAACTGTGTGTGTGTTTGTGTGTGTGTGTGTGTGTATGTGTGTGTGTGTGTGTGTGTGTGTGTGTGTGTGTGTGTGCGCGTGTGTGAATATGTGTGTGAATTAGTGTGTTTTTGTGCATTATGTCAGAGTCTGGCAGCAATAAATCAGAACATTTTACCTAATCTGATTTTTCTGCATTCCTGCAATGGAATCTTAGAACACATGGCTAGTGAGGCTCGGGAGACAAGGTACTTCCCGTCATAAAAAAGAACAAGGATTAACCATATGAGGACAGACATTTTTAAGGGGTGAGCCAGATAGGTAAAGTGGAAGAAAGAGCCCCATCTGTGCTCCTCACTCTCCACGTGCATTCTGGGATATTAATACCTCCCTGTCCCATTCTAGCCACACGTCCTTAGAGGTAGAGCCCACGGCAATCAAATTACATCCGTTTCTTCCATGCTCCTGAAACAACAACATGTTGATTGGCTGGAATTGTTTATGGCCGTGCCCAAGCCACTATGTTTGTTTCCCATTCACAAAGCCAGGACTGTGTAGAGACATTGAGCGTGTGCATGCACACTAAGATCCCTCAGCTAGAATCACACACTGCACCTTTAATATTGACATGCTCCACTTTAACTTCTGTGGTGCAGAACTGAATAGAGGCGCTAGCCCTCCTCCCTTAATCTCCCCTCTATCTACAGAGCAATTTACCTTCTATATTAAAAATCCCAGTGAAAGCATTCATTTGCAGCGGCATAATGACTCTCTCACCATTACTGCTACCCTGACAAACATAAACACACTCCGACTGATGTGGAGCTCGTGGCTTTATCAAAGCTAGCTGTAATTGCCCATAAGTGAGTAATCTTTACTCTTACAGCGAGGTCCCTGGAGCTAGAACTATTTCTTTTTTTACAAGGCACCCTGTAAATCGGGCAGGCAGCAGTAGAGCTTGAGAGAGGGGGGATGAAGTGTTCGCTGCATGGACAGGCTAGTCCGCGGGGGGAATGCTGTCATGCCACTTTTTTTTTTTTAATCTCTCCGCGGAGCAGCGTCTGTTGTCTGCTCCTGCCGCAGTGAAAGACAGGAATGGCCAGAGAGGGTGTAGGGGGCCAACTGAGGGTGGGTGGGGGGTTGATAGAAGCGGGCGTTTCGCTCACTGATGTAAGAATAAACGCGCTAACACTCCAGGAAGCGCTCCGACTGTGCTCCGACCTCGGCGTCGCCCCGGCAACCGCGGGGCTGTGTTCACAACAACACTGCGCTGACACTCACATGTGAGAGCAACTGGTGGGGTGGGGTGGGCTGGGGGTTCCCGGCAGGAGAGCATGTACTCACACACACTCACACACACACACACACACACACACACACACACACACACACACACACACACAATTACTTGTGGAAGTACACACAAGCATATAAGAACACACACATACACAAATACACATACATACAGTACATATGCTCGCACATGAAAACGTTCTAAAGTGAAAGTAGGCAGAAACAGGACACTGAAATCCTGCCGGCTGCCGACTGTTTTGGATTCACACATCTGCGTGAAACAAATCTGTTTGTTTTAAGTTAGGAGTTCACAACCGATACCATCTCAAAGGCGTCAGGGTCTAGAGGGCACCTGAACACTCAGCAGGTCACTGTGTGAGAAATGAGCAGCAGCAGCAGCCTCGCTGTTGAAGGGGCCCCTACTGTACAGCAACCTCTCCAGCTATGCAGGGGATGTCCATACTGGCCACAGAGGTCGTACCACAGGCCCGGGTCATCACACACATCACAGGCCTCAAAGGTCCCTATTCTGTGAGCACTCTGTCACTTGTGAGAGCTTTTTTTTTACTTTTTAAATCTTTAAAGTCTCTTTTGACTTCAGTCTTAACTTTTAACTTCAGTTGTATTCAGATGTATCTAGCTGAAGTCAGACAGTGATGTCTGAATGATCAGCACTCTCAATAGAGACCAGGATGGCTCTGTTCCCTTCTGAGTTTGACCCCTGCTTTTTTACATAATATCCAAAGTTACTTGTATTTCATCATATGCCTGCACTGTTACAAATGCCTGCGCTGAAACTGGGATCTAGGCTCTTCTGGCTTAAGAGCATTTACAACCCGTTTTGTAGCCTCATTTCCACGAAAGCTTTTAAAGCTGAAACTAACCCCCAAGCCTTAGACCTCTAAACCTGATCAAATTCACTGCGGCTGGCATACTGGTCCTACTGGCAGAAATACATGTGTAAAAAATGACGTTAGTCCGCACACTGAGAACTCCTTTTTAAAAGATTTTAATCACCACATGTGACGTTTCGGGCTGAATACCCTTCTTCTGTCTGAAGAAGGGTATTCAGCCCGAAACGTCACATGTGGTGATTAAAATCTTTTAAAAAGGAGTTCTCAGTGTGCGGACTAACGTCATTTTTTATTTCTGAAGTATTCTGGTCCAGCACCTGTTTGAATCTGGATGTGCGCGTTCTTTTTTGTACTTATTAGAAATACATGTGTACACACAAGAAGTTCTCTTTTTTTTTACTTTTTAAATCTTTAAAGTCTCTTTTGACTTCAGTCTTAACTTTTAACTTCAGTTGTATTCAGATGTATCTAGCTGAAGTCAGACAGTGATGTCTGAATGATCAGCACTCTCAATAGAGACCAGGATGGCTCTGTTCCCTTCTGAGTTTGACCCCTGCTTTTTTACATAATATCCAAAGTTACTTGTATTTCATCATATGCCTGCACTGTTACAAATGCCTGCACTGAAACTGGGATCTAGGCTCTTCTGGCTTAAGAGCATTTACAACCCGTTTTGTAGCCTCATTTCCACGAAAGCTTTTAAAGCTGAAACTAACCCCCAAGCCTTAGACCTCTAAACCTGATCAAATTCACTGCGGCTGGCATACTGGTCCTACTGGCAGAAATACATGTGTAAAAAATGACGTTAGTCCGCACACTGAGAACTCCTTTTTAAAAGATTTTAATCACCACATGTGACGTTTCGGGCTGAATACCCTTCTTCTGAAGAAGGGTATTCAGCCCGAAACGTCACATGTGGTGATTAAAATCTTTTAAAAAGGAGTTCTCAGTGTGCGGACTAACGTCATTTTTTATTTCTGAAGTATTCTGGTCCAGCACCTGTTTGAATCTGGATGTGCGCGTTCTTTTTTGTACTTATTAGAAATACATGTGTACACACAAGAAGTTCTCTGTTCATAATCTTGGACATGGACTTGGGCATCGATGTTGGGAGTTATGTGGTTTGGTACTTGCGTGAGGTTGTTCATTTTGTTGTTGTTTTTATTTGTTACCTTTGCAGATGAAGCATTTGATGTGGAAGTGTCTGTTCTGCACGCGCAGCACCTCTCCCTTGCAGGGCTTCCCGCAGGTCTGGCACGGGATGGACGAGCCCCCACCAGGGCCGCCCGCCGACTTCTGCTGGTCCAGTGGACTGTGCACGGCCTGCTGGTGGAACGCTGAACGGGATGGAGAGACAAGACAGAGAGAAAGAGAGAGAGAGAGAGAGAATGGAGGAGAAAGAAAGAACGAAATATTAGTGTCTGAAATCTCAGGCCAAGCAAGCAGGAGCGATAGAGGGAGGGAAAGAAGGAGAAGCTGTGGTCCAATCATGAGCTCATCGTGAGATTTCATGGATACATTTAATAAACCCAGTGAATTCACATGAACCTCAAACAGACACCCAAGCACACAGATATTGTATATCACATCATAGTATAAAAACACACAAGGGAAGCACATACCAACCTCCCAGAGACACAGTTAATCCCACACACAGTCTCTCTCTCTCTCTCACACACACACACACACACACACACACACACACAGAAGATGGAGGGGCCCCTGTGAGTGTCCTAATTGCGACGGACATCTATTCCAGCAGGTATTTCTCTCAGTCAGACGCTGTTTCAAGTGCAGCCTCACATACACACGAGATAAACATGCCTGTGGCTTGAGGCTGGTGAGGCAAGCTTCAAATAATACCCCGGGGCCTTTAACGATTCAACTGAACTGTCAACTGACACAACTCATTCTCCCTTTTATTCTTCATCTTTTCTTTTCCTTCTCCAGCTCTCCCTTCCTCCCTCTCTTTCTCTCCCTCTCTCTCTCTCTCTCCCTCTGTCTTGCTCTAGCTCCCTGTCTGATACTTCTCTTCTCGAAACAACCCTCTTTTTCCAACTCTCTCTCTCTCTCTCTTTCTCTCTTGCTCTTCATTTTTCACCTCGTTACATCATGAGCTCACATTCTTATTAGCAAATGTCACAGTGCCATAGAGAAGCTCTTTGTGCGTCCTGGGGGAAATGCTCGTTTTGAAAAGGGGTGTGATGGCAGACAGTCACACACACACACACACGCTGCATTTTACCCACTGCATTGAGCTCACCACAAAGGGACATCACTCACTGACAATAGGCTCAGAGTCAATACGGTGGCACTAGACCATGGGCCCCGTTCAAGCCAAAAGCTGTTCTTTTTTTTGTCAGAAACGAGAGGGGCCTGTTGGGGCCGGCAGGGACCTCTTGAAGGTCTTGGGGCGGTTGAGGGCCATCTCTTGCGCTCTCATTCATGCTGTGTGGGGTTTCCATTGTGTGGGTGCCAGCTCCACAGGCTCTTTCAGACGCGAGAAAGAGAGCTCCGGTGAACGTTTTCTTGACTCGGCCTTTATTGGAACGGGAAATTAGATCAAGGGGTTTCCTGGGCGGGTGAGCATCGGCTGTCAGATCAAAGTCACGAGGGGACACCACACTCCGGGCGAGGACAGAGCCCAGTTTTTGGCCTAAGCCACAGATTAAATCCTCACACAATGGGTGACATTCAGGCAGGATTTTTCTATTCCAAATAGCATGCACGTACAGCATGTACAGTCAAAAATACACAATGGTGGACCAGATGCATGTCCGACCACACCTGGCGTCCCTCACACAACCTTCAAAAGCTCCTAACTGCCTTAAATGATGACTAATGTCAACCACTACCCCTTGTTTTATGTCTATCACATTGACAACTAGTCGGTCCACTGAGAACATACAGTCAACCTGGACTAAAGCTCTTTCTTTGTGTTTTCTTAAGTCATGCTCCATTCATCATTCTTCCCTTGAGAGCATTCTTTCAGACGAGGATTTAAGAGTAAAAGTAATTGAGGATTAAGAGTAAACACCACCGGCAGCAGCAGCTGCCTTCAATCTCCAGTATGTACTGCCCTGCCATGATGTCATTTACATGATATCAGATGGAGTGCAGGACAGAGGGAGAGGACACCCCTTGCGGAGCGCTGTAAACCGCTGAAGACGGTCACCATGGAGGGCAGGGGAGTGCTGGAATGTTTATAGATGTTTGTGCTCTTTCTGGGTAGCGGCGCTTTTACAGATGGGCTGCTCTTGGTTCACGCCAGGAGCCGTGTTCTGTGAGTCCAACCAAAACACACACACCTCTGACCCCCAGTTAAGATGGCCAAAACAACCACGCTCTGAACTTCCAGCTTCCTGAAGGCCTCTGATAACTTGATACTCTTCATCTCAACCACTTCCCCCCCCCCCCCATTTATTTTTCCCCTTTCTTCTCTTCTCTGTGTTTGTTTTCTCTGGATCCAACACGTGTTGTTCAAATAAACCCTCGGTCAAAAATGTGCTTTTCCTTTTTCAACATTCCTACTGACCAGACCGCATTTATTTAGATGACTATCAATGAGTTGCAATCTGGGAGTGTTTCAACTGCCATGCTAACTTCAATCAAAAAATACTGCTATGAAAAGGTGCACAAAGGATGTTTGTTTGTTATTGTGTTCCTACACCTATCTTGTGCTGTGGCTACTAGCCACAAACTGGCCGGCAACAGGACCAGTAAAGACAGGAATTCAGCGAAGAGGAGATTGTGGAGAACTCGTAAAATAGCAGGTGGGTGTGTGTGTGTAGGGTGTGTGTGGGGTGTGTGTGTGTGTGTGTGTGTGTGTGTGTGTGCAGAATGGGGGTTGTTCTAGGAACATCTTGGCTTTATTTAAACTATCACGCACGACCCGAGGCTTCCTGAAGGAGGTGCATCTGAGGAAGGCGGCATGTCAGGAGGTCGTCCCTCTGGCCAAGACCAGCATGCACTGCTGCTGCCGTGCGTGCACCTGTCCAGGATCCTGTGTCACCCGTGCAAACATGAATGAATTACTGTTGAGAGAAACAGTGGAGGGGAGAGGGCAAGGTAGCACAAAGCAGCTTGACTGCCTTCTCACAAATCTAACTGCATTCATTTAGACCTCGGGGCTCTCTCTATTGCATTCTCCACAAGTTGATAACATTTACAGTGGACACAGAGGAAAAATCAAATTGATAGACAAGATCTTCCCTTTACGAACATGACAATGACTCTTTTCTCTTCCAACTACCTCAACTCACACCCTCAAATCTCTGCTTAACAGAAAGCTTGGCGACTGGTGAAAACTGAGCTGACACTCTGACCTTGAGAGCGCCCCAGCAAGGCCATAAAGAGGCACTCCACTGGGGACCCTCAAAGTACTGCACACAGAGAGCTGAACGCTGAACGTTTTTTAATGGCTCCATGTGCTCCTGACATCTCCAAAGTGATTAGGCCCACGGAGTGAAGTTTCCAGTGAGGTCCTCTTGCAGAGGCACGGAGCGCTAACTAACCACACGGTGCAACAACAGTAGCAAAAGAGGACACACTCCCTGACTTGCCCCCAAGCAAAGGATGTGGAATGTCATGTCAGTGCTTCCATTTAGTAATTTATGACTCCTCTTGTTCTCTTGCTGTATCTCTCTAACTCACACACTAGGCACATATCTTGTGGCGGGTACAATTAATGTACACTCACACACACAACATCATCTGGTAAAATCCAACAACACACAACACAAAATGTCTCAGTACGTCAGGGTCTGAGTGCCAAAGCCTATTTGGTATCCGAATCTATAGATAACTCAATAGACACAAAAACATGTCTCTCTCTCTATCTATCTATCTCTCTCTCTCTCTCTCTCTCTCAGTCAGTGAAGCTGATACCCAGCCAGCCCTGATATCCAGCATTGGGACGGACGCCTGACAGTGGCTCCTCAGGCTCATATCTCCCAGCCTGCCTAGTGACTACCATGGGCCCCAGCCCTGGAGCCCTGTCTGGCACAGATGTCTCCCCTATCAATCACCCCCCCCCCCCCCCCCCCCTCCCCCGCCTCCATTCCTCTGATACCTGGAGTAAACCCTCACAAGCACGTCCATGAAAGGTCGCCATAAAGGAACCATCTGACGTATGCAGCCCATGGGAGCAATGGCAGAGATCTGAAATGTCCAAAGCAGGAGCACATTCTGCACACTTGGTCACAGTTACATACATGGACACACACACACACACACACACACACACACACACACACACACACACACACACACACAAACACACACACAAACACACACACGTAAACATGCACACACACACACAAAAACACACACACGTAAACATGCACAAAATCAAGGGAGAGAAAAGGCTCCTTTACACACAGAAAAAATAAAAAAAGGTACTTAAGGTGCCAGTGGGTCTGTCTACCTAATATAATATAAGCCAATGACACTGTGTGATCACACATAGCTCAAAGAACTGCATGGAACTCAGACACATAATATATTTGCATACACAAACGCACATGTGCACACACACACACGCACACACACACGCACACACTTTTTGCATTAGGTATGCAGAAGTCGGTGTATTAGGGAGGTGGCCATGTCGGAGTGGCACTGCTGTCTATAAATAGCTCCCTCTGTGAGTCCGTGGGGATTCCATCATGCTCTGCAACATTCCAGCCACAGCCATCCACCTGCCTTACTCCTCTCTCCGTGACCAAAGCACTCGGGTTACCCCGGTTACCGCCCCCGGTGGCTCCTGAATGGTGGCTGGGCAAAACCCAGGCCCGCCTCGCTAGTGTCCTCCTCCTCGGCCCGGTCGACTCCACCACCTTATGTAACACCAGCCAGTCCACATGGCTGAGAGCATGAGGGCAAATAAATGGTCCCATATAAAATTGGCTTTCCCTTTGATGGTAAAACATTACATACTCATGTGACCTGCCACCTGCAATAAAGATACAGAATATGAGGTTCTGAATGATATAATTGAATTCCTTGTCGTCCAGAAAGGGGTGTGTCTTTGCAGACTACTACCCACAGATGTAAAAATAGCTTCAAAAGTACAAGTATATATTGATATGGATACTACTTTGGCACAGAGAAGTGAAACACTTATTGGATATTGGAGCCACCAGTATCTTTGAGATAGCAGTGATTATCAGTAAAGGCCAACGCCCACTGGTGACATCTGACGCGTGTCAACTGATGCCAAAGTGTAGAACTCCACTACTTTTAACAGAGCAAAGCCCACAGGTAGCGTCTGACACGCAAATTTAGAAAATTGTTCCATCTCTTGAGTGTCAAATCCATAGACACAAATGTCATTGCCAGTGGGCGTTGGCTGTATAAATCAGTGCTTGACCAAAAAGATGTTGATGAGTTTTAATGCTCTGACCTATCAGTTGATAACATATACCAGAAATGTTAAAGGAAGTGAAATGTTTACAGACACATCTTGTTTCACAGATGATTGAAAGTTTTTTTTCCCACATAAAGTTTCTCCCCCTACCTCTAGTTCTCCAGTTTCACGGGTGGTATTATGTTCCCAGATCCATTTTCAGACCGAGTCTAAGCCTGACTTCTGACCTCCCGTAGCCCTTTATGACCCTGCAGAAGGCACGTGGAGAGAGGACTTGACCTTGCAGGAGAATGACGACGTAAGTCAGACCCGCAACAGATCGGGCCTTATAGAAATACAGTATGCACCCTGGGGGACTGAGAGACAGAGTGAGCGGGTTCATCAACGGGAAATGAAGGGAGACATGCTGTCTCAAAGCCTCTTACATCCACCAGTATCAAAAAGCTTGGCTTGTCTAATCACTGGCCTGTTTCAATCCATCAGACACTAGCATCTGCCAGAGGAAAAAAAAAAAGAAAGAAAGATGAAATTCATAAATTCACTCGTCACCATGGAGATCGCACAGGGCCACCTTGTCAAGAGGGGAATGTCAGAACTGTCTGTTCTAAAGGTTCCGCATGCCCAAACCCAGCTGCCGTTTAAGGGAAAAATGTTGACTCTTTTTTCCGTGATGTTCCCGACAAGGGGAGGAAAAAATAGGGGGTTTGTTGTCACAGAGCGGATTCCCCGCACTCCGAGCGTGTTTGATGGCCTGCTAAGTGGCTGTTGATGCTTTGCCGTCGGCGTCAAGCACAAGCAAACACGCCACAAAAACGTAATGGGGTTTATTAGTCCTGCTGGACAAGTGTCTGAAAACACGTGAGGCAGAGAGTGTGGTGGGGGGCGTTCACACAAGGGAGGGTGGAGGGACTTGGTGTTACAGAGACAGAGAAAAAAGGCTTAAGCATTTACTGATTATAGATCAAAGTTCCAAACAGATGCCTCACCAACACCCCAAACAGAAGAGGATGATGGATAGGGTGAAAGTGAGTTCAAGAGTTCACCATCACACTCAACACGATCCTCTCCAACCACACGGAGAAACGAGCACGAATTAAAGGGAAACAGAATGACACTGCGAAACAAAATGACACTGCGAAACATGGAAGCAGCACGACTTGTCCATTCTAACAAGGCCCACACAAAATAGCAAAGCCATTCCGGCTGAGCAGGAGGCTCTGGCGTGGAATAAGCTTGAGACGGGGTGAGGTCTGGTGCACTCACTCAGACGTCCAGTGACTGAAGCTAATGCACAGAGAGGTGGGGAGCAGGAAAGGGGCAGAGGAAACTTGCCGACTGGGAGTCGATGACGCAGCAGCACATAAATAATCAAACACACAAACAAATAACTACGTAACCATAGGAATGAATAAATAAAAAGACAGCCAAGGAGGCCAAGGATCAGAACTTAAGTGTTATATGTCTGGGTGTGTACTTTGCTTGTAAGTGTTTGTGTAAGTGCAAGCGAGGGAGAAGTGCCTATTGTGAATTGATCATCTGAACAATATGATATTAGTGTGTGATTGACTGTTAAGTGCATTTGCAAACTACTATTAATTACATTTGTGAACCTTGCCAGTCTTGTTCTGTGTTCTATGTTCTGTTTTCAGTGTGTTTACGTAACTGTGGAGATGGAGATGCTGGGTGCTGGGTATAGGTATACATAAGTGATGGATATTGCATTGGCTATGAGTGTAAAAATATATTGTGTTGCATGACTTCAAGTGCACTGCATTGGCAAGTATACTTGTACCGAATGCATTGTTGCATAGGTGTGTGGTCCACCTCCCTCGTATGACCAGCTAAGTTTGTTTATCCGTTCGCCTGCCAGCGTGAGGGGTGTCTTTCTCAGTGCCCGCTGGGATCTGTCCAAATATTACATCATACCCAGGATGCACTGCCATTGGGGTAGGCAGGGAGCCGGAAGATTAGGGGGTTGTGGGGGTGGGGTGGGGGGGGGGGTATGTGTGGGTGTGGTGCGGGGTATGAGGTGTACTCACTCAATCATTTCTCCAAGCATGGAACAGTACAATCACTGCCCAAGTAATGGAACAGCATGAATACCATGCAGAAGGTAAATGAATCGTATCCCTGAACGGCGCATACACCTGCTGGCACACACAAGTGCACATAACCACACGTCTGTCGCACATGCTATTCCTCACGTCCCATCTTATTTTAGTGCACATGGGCACCCTTTACCAAGACTCCTTGAGGTCCCACACACAATATGAGACCCAGCGAAGATAACGGCTTTGAAGTACGATCAACCAACAAGAGAGGAACATGCTAAATATCACACTCATAACACTAATTATCACTGACAAAATCATACACCCAGCAGTCCCTAGCTTCACAGGCAGCACACACAAACACACACACACACACACACACACACACACACACACACACACACACACACACACACACACACAGAGAGATGATAGGCTAGTGTCCAAAGTGTCCATATTGCATAGACCTCATGGCGTGCTGCGGCATGTCACACTGCCCCTGTGTGTTATTACATTATTATGGTTCTGGGTGGGGTGTCTTTGTTATTGTTCTAATAGAGGGCATCCAACTATTTTCCAGTGAAAATAAAGTGTTAGGCCTATGCCTTTATTTAAAAGCATTTTAAGGCATTTCAATTTGGACATAACCACAACCAGACCATTCTACAGCCTGAATGCTTCATTCTCAATGATTTATATGCATTTTCAGAAAATATCACAGAAGATATTTCATCAGTCATTTTATCAATGTAGTACAACCTACAAAGGAACAGAGCATTTGATGTTTACTTTATGATTATCTTTTCTATAAATACGCAAATACAGGTGCATAGACGGCACACATTTCAATTCTAATTTGAGGTCAAGCACAGCAATGCCAACCCATCTCACTGCTTAAACAAAACCATACTTAAAACAGGTTACCTTTTTCCTCCGGCATCTCTCTTCTATTAGCGTCAAGTTCCTGTCAACTGTGTATATGTCCGATAATGCAAAATAAGTAAGAGTTCAGGGCTGTAATATCCAACGCCCGTTGCAGAACATACTCCAGTGAGCTGTCGCTTCGGTATCTCTGCGCGTGTGTGAGAGAGGTTGAGGTGACGGTGTGTGAGAAAGAAGCAACAGACGCTGTCTCTGTCACTGCGATACCACAGGAATGAGAGGAGGGGAGAGAGGAGAGAGGAGTCATATGATTCCCCAAGGCCACCCGTGAGTGACTGAATTACAGTCAAGCTATTGCCGCAATCTGAATATTATAAATAGAACCTTCTAGAGCGAGGAGGGGAGAGAAAAAAGACACAAACAGAACGACACTGCCTCGCTGACATGTCTGACGGGGCGTCTGCCGCGAGGTGCGCGCTCGTGCGCATTCTGATGGGATTTTTTTTTTAGACGCAACTCTCTCGTTCTATCTCTCTTGCACTATCTGTCTCTGTGCCTATATAGGAAGGGGCGCCGTGATAAGGCCAAATTCCACTTGAGTGGGCATTGTACTTTCGGAATTCCACACATGGGTTCCGTTCTTTATATAACAAATGCCGTATGTTCGCCTCTGCCTCTCCACAGCAGAAACGCATCCTCATGATGTGAGCCATATGGGCAGGAGAGAGAAGGAAATGCAAAGTTAATGTTTCTCTAATGCTTCTTGGTAGGAGCTGAAGAGCACTTGTCTGCCTCTCATTTCTCCGCGGAAATAAACTAAATTATTAATGGGCCTGCAGCAAAGTGAAGACGCAGCCTTCAAAGTCAGTGAATGAGGAGAGAGTATACATCAGAGAGTGGTGGTGGTGGTGGTAGATCACAGGGCAGTAATGTAAGTTGAGAACAGTGGTATTTCCAGAGTGTTTAATTGGGGTGATTCAACTGAGTCACATACATAAGGAGGCATTTGGGAGGGATTCTTATCTCCATAACCCACCTAAACCTGAAACCCACTCCCATTGGATATAACCCCTTAAAAGTAATGGTATAGGCTAAAAAAAGAGCAGAGGACAAGGGAAAGAGAAAAGATGATGCAGTAAGGAGTATGGTCAGTGCATCAGTGTATGGTCAGTGCATAAATATTACCGATTTTAAAAGGGTAGAAAGAAGCCTTGTTAATTTGTCCTGTGGTTACTTCTGTAGGACAGAGTAGTGTGTGAATAATGTGTGTGTATAAGGAATGACAGGATGACAAAGACAAAGAGAGTTCAACTAGGAATGCTTCTAATAGCTTGAAATTTCTCATCACCGCTCCACTTGGCTGCGTCAGGCAGATGAAGGGGATGTAATGAAGTTTCTGGAATATGAATGATGATGATATGACAGAGGCGGCAGGTACCTATGAACCTCACATCACTTCACACCACTGCTCCAGCTCATTAAAACACCACCGAGGTCTGCAGAAGGTCAGCACTTTCTGTTCCTCAGTCAGGGCCAATGCCAAGAAATATCACTGATGCCTGTTGTTTTTGCAAACCTTCCACTCGCTCTCTTTATATCTGTCATTCTCACCTGCTGTTATTTTCTCACTCAGTGTCCTTCTCTCGCAATGGAGATGAATTCAGACCATTGCAGGTTTATTCCCAAGCCAAAGCTAGCTGTGGAGCGGTACAGTCACAGATAGGTGAACTAAGACAATGCAAACAATGTGCAACATCAAGTGACCATCCTCAGATTAGCCTGACCACTGAATTAAATGCTCTTTCACTGAGTTATGAGCACTCTACATTGTCAAATGCAGAGATAAACTTGTTATTTAGTCTGAACTGAAGCACAACAAAGAGGTATGTCTAAATCCTTGGTGAGTCACCATGGTAAGTCAATCATCTCTCAAGATTGACTCATCAATAATAACTATGGTCTGGTGATCTGACATTGCATTGAGATATTGTCTCAGGCAAAATACATGAGATACACTAACAGTGTGGACTGAATGAAATGGAGGAGTGTCAGGACAGGACTGGTGGGAGTGGGTCAGTCTAGAGACAAATGACCAGCTAGCTCAG
Source organism: Alosa pseudoharengus (assembly GCF_046254945.1). Classification (NCBI taxonomy): domain Eukaryota; kingdom Metazoa; phylum Chordata; class Actinopteri; order Clupeiformes; family Clupeidae; genus Alosa; species Alosa pseudoharengus. The sequence goes on from NW_027468640.1 coordinate 28,757,106, forward strand.
AGTGATGTACTTAACAGGTGCACGTCAACCTTTCCTAGTGTCACCAGTGTAGGGACAAACAGGAAACAGGAAACACTCAGATACGGAGCCTCTGGGGAGCAGAACATCTATGGTGTTGTTCGCAGATGTTGTCACTTGTCACAGTGTCTCTAAGTGGTACCTTTTATCCTATCCTAATTATTGCAATGAAATCTATCTCCCCTGAATAGCCAATCTGAACTGCAGTGTGAGGTTTCGTTATTTCAGTCGATTGTGTTAAGTAGGAGAGAGAACATACTCAGACTCCTACCTAATGTTTGGCTCATGATGGTGATGACGGTAGTGTAGGAGTGATAAGCCTTTGTGGTCAGGCATGTGAGGCAGACACCTAACACCTGTCCGACAGCCTTTGGCCATAATAACAGCAAGGGGCCTTCCCTCTGGTTTATATCTATACCTTTGCTCCAAAGTCGAGTCCAGGAGACATCACTTAAACAGAAGGTGAACATATGCTGTTCTTTACTTCTGTGCATTCCATTCCAAGGGACCTGAATGCACACTGTAAGCCTATATTCTTCAAAGCTATGGTGGATGAAATATCAGTCTTCTCATAAAGTGAATGACCTAAAGTAAAACTCTTTTCAAGTAAAATATTATGAGGAGTTGTTAGGGAATGATCATAACTAAACATTTTTAAATGCATTCCTCTGAAATCTAAAGTAATTGAGCTGGACGAAAGGCAATATTTCTGAATGAGGCTTGATGGAAATGAGGGCCATGGGCCTTTGCAGCAACTCAGCACTGTTGCAAAGGCCATTTTCTTTGCTCTGTGCTTGTCTGTGAAGAAAAGACCTTGTGTGGGCTGCCCAGGAAAAAAAGGACCACTGTTGTCTCAAAGAAACATTGTTCATTGAGAGTGCGTTTTCCTCTGTGTGTGTGTGTGTGTGTTTGTGCACATGGGTATGCAACAGTGCGAGAGCAAGCCCACGCCGGGCCATCTGAGAGAGCGCAAGGCACGCAAATCGCAGAGTGTTTACTTTTTAAATGATAGCCGAGTTCTCTGAGTGTTCTACAATTCTATTTTAACAACAGTTCTCTTTTCCTAACCCAGTTATCTCATATTTATGTCAGGACTTAAATGCCCGTGGGTGTCCTGCTGAATGAACATATTGAGTGGTTGTATTTGTCCTGTTTTGTATTCAGACTTCTGGGCTCAGTGAAGCGCCATTAATCTTTGGAGGGTCAGTATTGACTCACGGTGTGGGATGCAAAGAAGAGGGGGTGTGATAAACATGTCAATAGCCAATCAAGTGCCCTAATCGCTATATCTGTGTTTAAGAAGGGATATTTTATTATATAATATGCTGCATAAAATCATTCTTATGTGCATATTTTGTTATTGTAAACTATAAGGTCAAATGCGATTAGATGTAACTAAATGTCTGAGTATGAAGTGTTATGTAAACACCAGGATCCCTAAGTGGGTGGACTTCACTGGGAGACTACTTCTTGTGTTCTTTGGAGGTGGTTCCGATGAGGTAATTTACCAAGTCCTTTGGGGTGAAATGTTCTCCACCCTGATATCAGGACACTCATTATGTTTTTCTATGGAGGGGTCACCTGAGGTCCACTGCACCTCAGCTCTATGTCCTGTTGCATAACGGTGGAAGAGGACGTGAATGGCGGGCGGGCGCAAAGCTACGGTGATGTTGGAGGGTTTCCACTCAATGTTACAGATGTTCTCTAAAACAATGGCCTCTACTAAAACACATCCCCAAATTACCTCATTAGGCCCACATCCCATAATTACATCCCCTGTACACCCAGTTTATTTACACTAAAGCTAGATTTGGAATTTAACTTATCATTTTTCCTCTCTGGAGACGATAGAGATGTCAGTTGAAGTCACAGTTAATGACAAGTTAATGATCCTTCTGTAATGAGAGTTTAATGTCGAGGTTATTTGTTTTGCAGCTTAGTCAAACATTTGAGTGTGTAATGACCTAGAGTTTACTTATCAAGCACGCATGCATTTGAGATCACAGTTCCAGCCTACAGTGATGAACCATAGTTAGGGCCTTCAAAATGATCCACCTCACCTCATCTCCCTACTGACACTGGTTAGGCAATGTCTCTATCAGCCTGCTTGCAAAGATGATCAAAGCAGCGCCGTACACATAACAGGCAAGCAAATTAGCAGGCCTATCAAATACCTCAGCTCACACACTAACATCACACACTGAAGCCAGACATTAAACAAAACAAAAAAACCACTGGCACGTCACTATCACAAGGGGACAGAAATGGGATATATACAGGACATATGGACAAAACCTTCTGTGCTGCCCAGGTTTCGGCCAGCAAGGTTTTTTCAGTGAAAAAACCGCCATAGTCTTTCTACCGATTATGTTTTTAGGCACCGACACAACTAAAGCAAATCAGCAAATCAGCAAATCACACAAAAAGACCAATCCTTCTCTGAGCTGGGCAAGCAAAAACAGGCTGCCATTGTTGTGTGTGTGCGTTTGTGTGACTCAACAGGGTCCATTTTTAAGCTCCAACAAGGCCCTAACAGATCTGCATTGCAAATATGTAACACACACACACACACACACACACACACACACACACACACACACACACACACACACACACACACACACACACACACACACACACACACACACACAGCACACCAACACTCAGAAACACACATACTCATTCATTAATGCTACATGTAATACATTGTGCAGTGTCAATGTGTGTTTTCACAGTGGGTGTCCTATACAGATCTGGCCTCTATACGACACACAGAACCGCTGTTGACAAACGGAGCCTTCTGTCAGATAAATGTGTTTTTTGACACCACATAATTGGATCTCTTTGGAGGAATGTCCCTTGGTGAAATAGCCCTCGGCCGCCTCACTGTCTGAATAAAATGTGGCAGTAGACTGAGAGGAATATTTGGAACATGTCCATCATCATATTCCATTTACTGATCATTCCCCTTTCAAAATATGAAGCTGAGAGACACTGAGCCTCTGTTTCTGCCAAGCATTTTGCTTGCATAGCTTCTTGTTCGTCTATCCGACTGGCTGACTGTCTGTTTGGAAGTCTGTCTGTCTGTCTGTCTTCTTCCCTGCACAACATAACCGTCCCACCCAAGCCTTTCTCAGCTCCTTCAGCCACCTTAAAGGGAAGATTTGCAGACTCTGCAGTATGGAGGTTTACAGCACAATTTGTCATCTCTGCATGAGGGGCTGCACTACTGCTAATAACTTTAGAGGGAAATAAGATGGTGAACATGATTCATATCTATAGAACAAGCGAACGCACAATCAGTATTTTCTTCAACAACAGTGATTCCATCTATTGTCAGGGAGTGACCTTGGGGAAAAGACGTGATAAAAGTTGTAAAATAAACTAATTTCTTTTTTTTTTAAATAATACAAATAAATATGAATTAGTGTGTTTCTTCATGATATGCTTTATTAAAATATGACACTGCAGTATCTGTATTTTACATCTGGGAAAATATACTCTCTCCTTTTTTCAAATCAGCTTTAGTCATCTAATTTAGCACACTGCAGATCAAATACTATTCTTAGATTGTCAGATGTGAAGATTGAAAACGGATTGCCTGGGGGACACAAAATCTTGAACCAAACATGATTCCTTCCCCAGCAGAGTCCCTCTCACCTTCACTAAAGGAAGCTCCCTCGGTGGCAATAAGAGGATCTGATGGTCAGAGAGACTGGAGACAGGAGGTCCATGCAGAGGCAGCCTGAGGCACCAGCTGCAGATGGAGGGGCCTGAGGACCGGCAGCCATTACCACCGCAATCCAGGGGGGTCAAGAGGATGAACTGTGTGCCCCAAGGGACTCTGGGATATGAAGTCTTTTTTGGATTTGGGGATAATGAGGGAGTGGATCTGAGGTCTGTGGCTGGACACATTCATACACAAAGTCACAGACACACACATAGAAAGACAGACCCCCCCACACACACACACACACACGCCAAGAGCCTCTTATGTCAAGCTGCTTAGCTTTTGGGTGCATAAGAGGCTAGTGAAATAGGCCTGTTGGATATGAAACTCAAAATGATTTACACTCATAACTGAGATCTAGCACATTCCCACACGTGCAAGCACATGACATGTGCACCACTTATGCTTGCCTGAACACACACACACAAACAAACACACACACACACACACACATTAAGTTGCATGCATCATAAAATGTGAATTATTCTTCCAATAATCATATCCTACAATAAGCATATAAGAAAACAGAAGGAAACCAAAAAGGTGTGATCTGAGTGAGTGATGGGCCCAGGTGTGCCTGTAAACAACTGCATTGCCCTTTTCCATTTCCTAGATTGCCTTTGAGGACAGAGCAAACTATGGGGCGGTGGTGAGTAGTGACTCAGCTCTGGACATGCGGAACGAGTGCGCACAAATCAGCATGCCTGCGTTTGGGTCAAAAAGAATTCGCCATCTCTGACTAGACGGTGCCTCAAACACAAAGATGCAAACAACAGACAAACAGACAAACAACAGCAGGCCCAGGGTCAGACCCAGACGCCTGTTGCCGCCGGTCAGAGTAAGCTGGACAGAGACTCGTAAGTACCCCTCTGGAGAAGCCCTTGGTGCTCCTGCACATCAACTGGAAGAAGGTTCCAGAAATATCAAGGTCACAGGCTGTATTGCCTGGCAACGTGAG